>NW_016920637.1:0-650 GCF_001483705.2 Eufriesea mexicana
GCAAGGAAGTAAATACTAGTGTACAGCAGTGAGCTGAAATCCACCGCATCGCAGTGTGTAGCACAAAAGTCGAACATACCCTCTCATAATGTGACCTTACCCAACCTATCCGAACGTAGAGTAACTCAGCATAACGTGCCGAGGCCAATATTGGTATCCTCCCCAGAGCCGGGCATAGTACATTAGAGCACATTAGAGCCCAGGAATCGTCCTTAGTGCAGTGAATAGCACAGAAGTCAAAGTAGCCTGTCCTAACCCAGCCGGACGTAACATATCCAGGCGTAACCTAACTCAACCTCACATGCCGAGGCATTTATTTCTGACCTCCGCAGACACAAGCAGAGTATGCTAGAGCACAGCAGTTCGCAGATGTCCGCCCAATTGCACTGTACAGCACAAAAGTCAAAGCTATCCTACCTTAACATAGCCGAACGTAACACAACAAAACGTAGCCTAACAAAACGTAACGTCCCACGACCATTATTACTGGCCTCCCGAGAGACAAGCAGAATATACTAGAGCACGGTAGACATCAAATGTACAGCACATAGTCCACTATACCCTGACACAACATGGCCTTACTTAATATAACCGAACGGCCTCAAAATCAACATAACGTGCCGCGACCACTATTGCAGGCCCCTCAGAGC
>NW_016920638.1:0-663 GCF_001483705.2 Eufriesea mexicana
ATAGGCATCGTTTTGTTAGGTTACGTTAGCTATGGATTGGATTGTGTTGCTTCGACATTTATGCTGCACACTGCGATTCTATGAGCTTCTACCCTCTACTCTCCTCTGACATGTCCCGCTTGACTCTATGTAGACCAGCAACAGTGGTCACGCCTCGTTAGCGTGAGTCATGTTACGTTTGGTTACGTTACGATTGGTTAGGTTTGGAGAGCCAATCTCTGACTATTGCGCTATACACTGTTATTTGGAGGGTTGATCCAAACTACTGTGCCCTAATATGCTCAGCTTCACTCTGGGTGCCAGAAATATTGGTCTCGGCACGGTAGTTTCAGTTAGGATAGGTTTAGTTATGTTAGGTTGTGTGGGTCAGGTTAGGGCGGCTTGACTTTTCTGCCGTACACTACCATTCGATGGACGTCTGCACTCCACGCTCCTCCCAGATGTCCTCCTTAGCGATAGGCGTGCCAGCAATGGTAGTCTAGCCACGTTAGGCTCGATAATTCTACGTTTGGCTTTGTTACATTTTGTTAGGTTAGGATACGATAGCTTTGACTTTTGTGCCATACACAGATATTCTGTGGACTTCTTCGCTATACATTTCAGTACTATACTCTGCTCGACTGTGGAGATGGCAGCAATAGTGGTCTTGGCTCGTTAGGTTAA
>NW_016920639.1:0-542 GCF_001483705.2 Eufriesea mexicana
ACTTTCTTGGATGGATAAGGTGGAAATATATTATTGGCGAGCTGTAGCCATTGTAATGCTATATATTCTGGCATGAAAATTCAATTTTATTGATATTTTCGACTAATATCGTGGTGAGCATCCTTTCTTGGATAAATAAGGAGGAAGGAATCTATTTGCGCGCCGTAGCCATTGCAATGCTGTAGAATCTGGCTCGATAATACTACTTCATAGACATTTTCGACTAATTTCGGGGTGTGCTTACTTTCTTGCATAAATAAGGATTGCATAAATAAGGAGGAAAGATTCTATTGGCGTGCTGTAGCCATTGCAATGCTATAGAATCTGTCTGTAAAATGAAATTTTATTGATATTTTCTTCTAATATTGTGGCGAGCTAACATTCTTGCGTAAATAATGAGGTATGAATCTATTGGCGTGCTATAGCAATCGCAATGCTGTAGAATCTGGCTGGAATGTACAATTTTATTGACATTTTCGACTAATATCGTGGTGAGCTTACTTTCTTGCATAAGAAAGGAGGAAAGATTCTATTGGCGTGCT
>NW_016920639.1:595-1207 GCF_001483705.2 Eufriesea mexicana
ATTTTATTGATATTTTCTTCTAATATTGTGGCGAGCTAGCTTTCTTGCGTAAATAATGAGGTAAGAATCTATTGGCGTGCTATAGCAATCGCAATGCTATGGAATCTGGCTGGAATGTACAATTTTATTGACATTTTCAACTAATATCGTGGTGAGCGTACTTTCTTGCATAGGAAAGGAAGAAAGATTCTATTGGCGTGCTATCGCCATTGCGATGCTATAGAATCTGGCTGAAAATTCAATTTTATTTACATTTTCGGTTAATATCGTGGTGAGCTTTCTTTCGTGCATAAATAAGTAGAAAGGATTCTGTTGTCGAGCTATTGCCATTGCAGTCCTCTAGAATCTGTCTCGAAAATTCAATTTTATTGACATTTTCGACTAATATAGTGGTGAGGTAAGTTTCTCGCATAAATAAGGAGGAAAGATTCTATTGGCCAGCTATAGCCATTGCAATCCTATATTATCTAAATGGAAAAGTCAATTTTATTAACATATTCAACTAATATCGTCTTGAGCTGACATCCTTGCATAAATAAGCTGGAAAGGCTCTATTGGCACGCTATAGCCATTGCAGTGTTATAGAATCTGGCTGGAAAATACAATTTTATT
>NW_016920640.1:0-236 GCF_001483705.2 Eufriesea mexicana
TACAGTAGAGCAATGTAGAGCGCAGATATCAACGGAATCGCATTTTATAGCGTAAAGGTCAAAAACACACCAACCGAGCCTCCCTAACCGAACCTATCGAAACATAACCTTACACAACCGAACGTGCCGAGACCACTATTACTGGGCTCCCCTGAGGCAAGCAGAGCGCACTGTAGCACATGAGGGCGCAGAAGCACCCCGAATAGCGATGTATAGCACAGACGACAAAGCATCCT
>NW_016920641.1:0-525 GCF_001483705.2 Eufriesea mexicana
AGGCCTGCAATGTCGGTCTCGGCACGTTAGGTAGAGTTAGGTTACGCTTGGCTTGGCTTGGATAGGATACGTTTGGTTAGGATAGCTTTGTCTTTCCTGATATACACTGCTATTCGGTCGATAACTGCTCTCTGCATTGCTCTTCCATACTCCGTTATGCCCTCATGATGGCAGCTATAGCGGTCGTGGCACGTCATGTTGCGTCCGTAGCGACCGCTTATGTTACGTTTTGTTATGTTAGGGTAGGGTAGTTCTGCCTTTCGTGCTGTACGCTGCTATTCGCAGGATTTCTGTCCTCTGCTGCGATCCAATATTGCCTGCTTTGATCTGGAAGTGCCAGAGGTTGTGGCTGCGCGACGCGCGAGATATTGTGTTAAGTTACGTTGGGTTATGTTACATTTGTTTGGGTTAGGTTAGGATACATTTGTCCTTCGTGCTACACACGGACACTCTCTAATATGCCCTGCTTGGCTATGGGGAGGCTGGCAATAGAGCTCTAGGCACGTTAGGTTGAGCTATGTTACG
>NW_016920642.1:0-652 GCF_001483705.2 Eufriesea mexicana
TAGGTCTATTCAAAATCTATAACCTGCTATATCATGGTAAATAGACCGCCAAACGCCTTCAATACAATGGCAAGCACAGCCATCTACGTGCCAGAGCATAGGTCTATTCAAAGTCTATAACCTGCTATAGCATGGTGAACAGATGGCCTAACGCCTTCAATACAATGGCAAGTACAGATATTTACTTGCTAGAAAATAGGTCTATTCAAAGTCTATAACCTGTTATAGCATGGTGCATAGGTCGCTAAACGCCTTCAATCCAATCTCAAGGAATGCCATCTACATGTCTGGGAATAGGTCTATTCAAAATCTATAACCTGTTATAGCTTGGTGAGTAGATCGCCTAACGCCTTCAATCCAATGGCAAATACAGCCATCTACTTGCCAGAGGATAGGTCTATTCAAAATCTATATTCTGTAATAGCTTAGTGATTGCGACGCGCAACGCCTTCAATCCAATGGCAAGTACAGCCGTCTACTTGCCAGAGAATAGGTCTATTCAAAATCTATATTCTGTTATAGCTTAGTGAGTGCGACGCGCAACGCCTTCAATCCAATGGCAGGTAGAGCCGTCTACTTGCCAGAGAACAGGTCTATTCAAAATCTATAACCCGTTATAGCTAGGTGAATAGATCGCCTAACGCCTTCAATC
>NW_016920643.1:0-1142 GCF_001483705.2 Eufriesea mexicana
GGGTATCTTTCAACATTGCTCTGTGCACCGCAATGGTGTGGATTCCTGCGCTGTACTGTGCACTAGCATATCCTGCTTGACCTTGGGAAGCCCAGAAATTGCGGTCGCGGTACGTTATGTTCAGATAGGTAGCGTTTGTTTATGTAACGAATTGCCATGTTGGGATAGGATACCTTTGACCTTTGCGCTGTACACAGCAATGCGGCGAATGCTTGGGCTGTACTGAGCGGCAGTATTTTCTGCTTGGATCCTGGGGTACCAGCAATATCCGTCTCGGCACGTTAGGTCGAGTTATGTTATGTTTGGTTGGATAAGGTTTGGTTAACCTCGGTAAGGTTATCTCCTTCTTTCGTGCTATACACTTCTATTCGGAGTACTTCTGCGCTCTACTCTGCTCTACTGTATTCTGCTTGGCCCTGAGAATACCAGGAATATGGGCAGGCCGGAATAGTGGACGCGGCACTTATGTTCAGTTTGGCTGCGGTAGGCTAGGTTATGTTTACATGGGTAAGGTTCGGGCAGCTATGACTATTGGCATGTAGACAGCGAATCCATTGATTTCGGCGCTCTACTGTCCTCTAATATACCCTGCTCGACTCTTGTGAGGCCAGCAATAGTGGTCTCGTCATGTTAGGTTAAGTTAAATCACGTTTGGACATGTTACGTTTGCCTAGGTTAGGAGAGGCTACTTCGGCTCTTGTGCTTTACACAGCTATTCGGTGTATACCTGTGATCTACTGTGCTCTAGTGAATTCTGCTTGGCTCAGTGGAGGCCGGAAGCAGTGGTGGCTACACGTTATGTTGTGCTATGCTACGTTCGGTTAGGTTGGGTTAGGCCCGGTTGGGTTAGTGTATCTTCGACTTTTGTGCCATAAACTGCTATTCGGTGCATTTCCGCGCCCTGCGTTGCTCTACTATACTCCGCTCGGCACGGTGAGCAGTAGTGGGCTTGGCACGTCTGGTTGATTTAGGTTACGCTTGGTTAGGTTAGGTCATGCTAAGTTTGGTTAGGATAGCACCGGCTTTCATGCTATACTCCGTTTTTCGGTTGACATCTGTGATCTACTGTGCTCTACTATATTTTGCTTTTCTCTGCGTTGCTCGGGGGGCAGTAGCAGTGGCCGCGGCACGTCAGGTTGCGT
>NW_016920644.1:0-1241 GCF_001483705.2 Eufriesea mexicana
AGAAAGCTAGCTCACCACGATATTAGTCGAGAATGTCAATAAAATTTAATTTTCCAGCCAGGTGTCAGATCATTGCAATGTCTATAGCGCGCCAATAGAATGTTTCCTCCTTATTTATGCAAGAAAGAGGGCTCACCACGATATTAGTCAAAAATGTCAATAAAATAGAATTTACCAGCCAGATTCTATAGCATTGCAATGGCTATAGCACGCCAATAGAATGTCTCCTTATATATGCAAGAAAGTTGGCTCACCACGATAGTACTCGAATATGTGAATAAAATCGTATTGTACAGCCGGATTCTCCATCTTTCCAATGGCTATAGCACGCCAATACAATCTTTCATCCTTATTTATGCGAGAAAGCTTTGTCACCACATTAGTCCAGAATGTCAATAAAATTGAATTTTGCAGCCAGATTCTACAGCATTGCAATGGCAACAGCACGATCGCGCCAATATTATCTTCCCTGCTTATTTATGCGAAAAAGCTTGCTCACCCCGATGTTAGTCTAAAATGTCCTTCAAATTGAAGTTTGCACATAGATTCTTTAGCACTGCAATAGCAATAGGAGGCGAATAGTGTCTTTCCTCGTTATTTACGCAAGGAAGATAGCTCACCACGATATTAGTCGAAAATGTCAATAGAATTTTATTTTCCAGTCAGGTTTCAGAGCATTGCAATGGCTATAGCGCGCCAATAGAATGTTTCCTCCTTATTTACGCAAGAAAGCTAGCTCACCACGATATTAGTCGAAAATGTCAATAGAATTTTATTTTCCAGTCAGGTTTCAGAGCATTGCAATGGCTATAGCGCGCCAATAGAATGTTTCCTCCTTATTTACGCAAGAAAGCTAGCTCACCACGATATTATTCGAGAATGTCAATAAAATTTAATTTTCCTGCCAGGTTTCAGAGCATTGCAATGGCTATAGCACGCCAATAGAATGTTTCCTCCTTATTTATGCAAGAAAGAGGGCTCACCACGATATTAGCCCAACATGTCATTCAAATTGAATCTTCCAGACAGATTCTATAGCAATGCAATGGCTATGGCATGGCAATAAAGTCTTTCCTCGTTATTTATGCAAGAAAGAGAGCTCACCACGATATTAGCCAAAAATGTCAATAAAATAGAATTTACCAGCCAGATTCTATACCATTGCATTGGCTATAGCACGCCAATAGAATGTCTGCTTATATATGCAAGAAAGTTGTCTCACCACGATAGTACTCGAAAAT
>NW_016920645.1:0-902 GCF_001483705.2 Eufriesea mexicana
CCGAAAAGCAGTTTGTACCATGAGAGTCAAAGCTATCCAAGCGTGTCTCAACATAACGTGGCTTGGCCACTATTAGTGGACTCCCCAGAGTCGAGCAGAGCATTGTAGAGCAATGAAGACCGTAGAAATCCGCCGAGTGTTGGTGTACAGCACAAATGTCAAAGCTATCCTGATCAAACATAATCTAAACTAACCTAACCGAACGTAACATAAATCAGCCTAACGTGCCGGGAGCCCCTGTAGCTGGCCTCCACATAGCGAAGCAGAATATATTTGATGTTAGTAGAGCGCAGAATTCCACAGAATATCAGTGTACGGCAGAAAAACCCAAACCACTCTAATCGAACTTACCCTAACCTAATCTAAGCAAACGTAAATTAACACACACTATGAGCCGGCGACAGCCAACGCTGGCCTCCGCAGAGTCGAGTAGAGTATAGTAGAGCTACGAGAAGAGCAGAAAGCCTCCGAATGGCAGAGTATAGCACAAATGTCAGAGTTGTCCTATCCTATCCTTACCAAGAGCAACATAAACAATCGTAACATAAAAAAACCTAACGTGCCTAGACCACCATAGCTGGCCTCCGCTTCGCCAAGCAGATCGTATTAGCGGAAAGTGGAGCGCAGAAATCAATAGAATCGGAGTGAACGGCATAAAGATCTAAGCTATCCAAACGTAACCCATGCTAACATAACCTAACCAAATGTAACGTGACTATACCTAACGCGCCACGGCCACTATTTCTAGCCTCTCCAGAGCAAAGGGGGGCATATTAGACCACAGCATAGGGCAGGAATCACCGAGTAACAGCGTATAACGCAAAAGTCAAAGCCATCCAAACCAAACGTAGCCTAACCTAACATAACCAAACGTAACCTAACTCAACCTAACGTGCCACGAC
>NW_016920646.1:0-2348 GCF_001483705.2 Eufriesea mexicana
AGTTTCGTTAAGCCGCGTTCGCTTATGTTGCGCTTGGTCAGGTCAAGATAGTGTAGCTTAGATCTAATAGCTCTGATCTAATATTCCCTCATTTGATCTGGGAATGCTTGAACAAGTGGCCGCGGCGAGTTAGTTTGCGTTATGTTACGCTTGGTTAGAATACGTGAGGTTACGTTGGATGAGGATGGCTCCGCCTTTTGCGCTAAACACTGCTATTTGGTGGCCTTCTGCGGTTTGCAGTGGTCTCGTTCAGTTAGGTTGCGTTAGTCTACGTTTGGCTACGTTACATTTGTTTGGGTTAGGTTTGGATAGGTTTGACACACATGGTATACGCTGCTATTCGGCGGATTTCTACGCTCTATTGTGCTCTAGTATTCTGTGCTTGGCAATGGAAATGCCAGTAATAGTGGTCTCGGCACGATAGGTTTAGACAGGGTACGTTTGGCTACGTTATGATAGGTGAGGTTAGGAGAGGTTGGCTTTGACTTATATGCTATACACTTCTATTCGGTGGATTTTTGCGCTTAACTGTGCTCTAGTATATTCTGCTTCGCAGAGGGGAGGCCAGCAGTATTCGTCTCGGCAAGTTAGTCTCAGATATGTTGCGTTTGCCAACGTCACGTTTGGCTCGGATAGGATAGCGTCTGCTTTTGTGCTATACACTGCTGTTCGGTGGTCCTCTGCGCTCTACCGTGCTCTAATACATTCCGCTAATCTCTGGGGAGGCCAGCAATAAGGTTCGCGGTACGTTTGGTTGTGTTAGGTTCCGTTCGCTTTGGTTAGTTTAGAATAAGTTTGGTAAAGATGGGTTCGGCTTCTTGTGGTATACACTGCTATCCTGTGCACTTCTGCCCTCTAATCTACTCGTTTCTGTGGATGCCATCAATGGTGGTGGTGTCTTGGTGGTTTGGGTTAGGTTACGTTTGGTGTAGTTAGGTTTGGCTTGATATGGCCTGATTGGCTCTGACTTTTGTACTATACACTGCTACTCGGTGGATTCCTGCGCTCTACTGTGCTCTCATATGTTCTGCTTGGCTCTGTCGATGCTATCAATGGCGGTCTCGCCTAGCTAGGACGAGATTATTTACGTTTGGTTCGGTAGGGATAGGTGTGGTTTGGTAAGGGTACGTTTCACCTTTGTGGTATACATTGATATCTGGTGGCTTTCTGCGCTCTACTGTGCTCTACTATACTCTGCTAGAATCTGGGGAGGCCGGCAGTAGTTGTCGTGACACGACAGGCTTTGAAAGGCCACGTTAGGCAATGTCACAATTGGTGAGGTTTGGTTAGGGTAGGATGGGATAGCTGTGACTTTTGTGCTGTACACTGTTCTTCCGTGGATTTCTGCGCTCTAATGTGATCAAATGTTGCCTGCTTTGATCTGGGAAAACCAGAAATGGTGACCGCGGCGCGTTAGGTTGTGTTAGGTTACGTTTGGTTATGTTAGGTTTGTTTGGGCTAGGTTAGGTTACCTTCGACTTTCGTGCTATGCACTGCCATTCTACGGACCACTGCGTTCTACTCTCCTCCTATACGCCCTGCTTGACAATGGGAATATCAGTAATTGTGGACTAGGCGCTTTAGGCTGGGACTGGTTACATTTCGCTAGGTAAAGTTAGGTCGTATATGGTCAGGATGTCTCTCTCTTTTGCGCTATACACTGCTATTCGGAAGATTTCAGCGTTCTACGTTGCTCATCAATACCGTGCTCGACGCTGGGAGGCAAGCAATAGCGGTCGTGGCGCGAAAGGTTGAGTTAGGTTACGATAGATTTGGTTAGACTAGGTTACGTTTGGTTAAGATGTCTCTGACTTTTGTGTTATACACGGCTATTCGGATGATTTCTGCCGTCTTCAGTGCTCTATGGTACCCTGCTTCACTCTGGTGATGCCAGGAATAGAGTTCTCGCTTCGTTCGGTTTGGTCAGGCTACGTTTGGTTACGTTATGTTTGTTTGGGTTAGGTTTGTATAGATATGTCTTTCGTGGTATACACGGTGATCCTGTGGATTTCTACGCGCTGCTGTGCTCTAGTACGTTCTGCTTGTCTCTGTGGAAGCCAGTAATGGTGGTCTCGGCACGTGAGGTTTGGTTAGGGTACGTTTGACTTGGTTATGTTAGCTGTGGTTAGGTTTGGATAGATTCGACTTTTCAGCTATACACTACGATTCTATGGATCACTGCGCTCTGCTTCCCTGTATTATTCCCTGCTTGGCTCTGCGGGGGCCAGGAATACAGGCCATGGCACATTAGGTTGAGCTACATTACGTTTGGTTTGTCAGATTAAGTTGTGTTAGGCAAGGATAGCTATGACTTATGTGCTCAACACTGACATTGTATGGACTGCCGT
>NW_016920647.1:0-1045 GCF_001483705.2 Eufriesea mexicana
AAGATTACATTGGCAAGCTATAACCATTGCAATGCTATAGAATCTGGCAGGAAAGTGCAATTTAAGTGTCATTTTCGAATAATATCGTGGTGAGCTAACATTCTTCCATAAATCAGGCGGAAAGATTCTGTTGGTATTCTATAGGCATTGCAATGCTGTAGAATATGGCAGGAAAATTCAATTTTATTGACATTTTCGACTAATATCGTGGTGAGTTAACTTTCTTGCATAAATGAGGAGAAAAGATTCTATTGGCGAGCTATTGCCATTGCAATGCTGCAGAATCTGGCTGGAAAGTTCAATTTTATTGTCATTTTCGACTTATAGCGTGGTGAGCTCGCTTCCTTGAATAAGTATGCAGAAAAGATCCTTTTGGCGTGATATAACCATCGCAATGATATGGAATGTGCCTGGCAGTTTCGATTTTATCGACATTTTCAACTAATATCGTGGTGAGCTACCTTTCTTGCGTAAATAAGGCGGAAAGATTCTATTGGCGTGCTATTACCATTGCAGTGCTATAGAATCTGGCCAGAAAATTCAATGTTATTCACATTTTCGACTAATATCGTGGTGAGCTAGCTTCCTGGCATAAGTATGGTGAAAGGATCCTTTTGGCGTGCTATAGCCATTGCAATGACATTGCAATGCAGGAAAATCTGGTTGGAAAGATCAATTTTATTGACATATTCGGCTAATGTGGTGAGCTACCTTTCTTGCATAAACAAGGAGGAAAGATTCTATTGGCGTGCTATAACCATTGCAATGCTATAGAATCTGGCTGGAAAGTGCAGTTTTATTGTCATTTTCGAATAATATCGTGGTGAGCTAACTTCCTTGCATAAGTAAGGAGGAAGGATCCTTTTGGCCTGCTACAACCATCGCAATGATATGGAATGTGCCTGGCAGTTTAGATTTTATCGACATTTTCAACTCATATCGTGGTGAGCTACCTTTCTTGCGTAAATACGGCGGAAAGATTCTATTGGCGTGCTATTGGCATTGCAATGCCGAAGAATCTGGCTGGAAAAATCAATTTTATTGA
>NW_016920647.1:1113-1313 GCF_001483705.2 Eufriesea mexicana
TGGCGTGATATAACCATCGCAATGATATGGAATGTGCCTGACAGTTTCGATTTTATCGACATTTTCGACTAATATCGCGGTGAGCTAACTTTATTGCGTAAATAAGGCGGAAAGATTCTATTGGCGTGCTATTGCCTTTGCAATGCTATAGAGTCTGGATGGAAAATTCAATTTCATTGACATTTTCGACTAATATCGTG
>NW_016920648.1:0-2489 GCF_001483705.2 Eufriesea mexicana
AATAGCAGCGAATAGCACAAATGTCAAGGATTCCATTACCTTATTAGACCTAACCTGACCCAAGCAAATGTAGACGAAATGAACCTAACGAGCGTAGTCCAATATGCTGGCCTCCCCAACGCCAAACAGTACATATTAATGGAGAGTAGAGCGCAGAAGTCCAATGAATGGCAATGTATAGCAGAATGGTGAAAGCTATCCTAACCCAACCCAGACAAGCATAACCTATCCAAACGTAACCTAACTCAACTTAACTTGCCGAGACTACTGTAGCTGGCATCCCTGAGCCAAGCAGATCATATTATAGCACGGTAGAGCGCAGAAAAACACCGAAAAGCAGTGTAGGGCATAAAAGTCGGAACTATCCTATCCTAACCTAACCAAAGGAAACCTAAGCCAACCTAACGTGACGAGACCACTATTGCGGGCACCCGCAGAGACGGACAGAATATGCTAGAGCACAGTAGAGCGTAGAAGTCGACCGCATTGCAGTGCGAAGCGCAAAAGACGAGGACAGCCTGACCAAGTATTACCTAACCTAACCTAACCAAACGTAACTTGCCGCGATCACTATTATGTTACATTTGCGAGGTTGAGTTGGGTATATTTCGATTATGATAGCCATGACCTTCGTCTATGCACTGTGTTTCTATGGACTTCTGAACTCTCCTCTCCCCTAATCTGTGCTGCTCGGCTCTGGTGTGGTGAACAGTAGTGGCTTCGGCACGATATGTTGAGTTAATTTGCGTTTGGATATGCTACGCTTTGTTATGTTAGGACAGTGTAGCACTGACTTGTTTGCTACGCGCTGCTATTTGAAGAGTTTCTGCTCCCTACTGTGCTCTAATAGTTTCTACTGGACCCTACGGAGGCCAGAAAATGTGGTCTTGCACGTTAGGTTGTTTTCGGATACGTTTGCTTAGTTAAGGTTAGGCTATGTTCGGTCAGGACAGGTTTGACTTTCGTGCTATACGCCGTTTTTCGGCGGTTTCCTGCGCTCGTCTGTTCCCGGAAACATTCTGCTTGGCCCTGTGGGGGCCAGCAGCAGTTGTCTCGGCACGTTGGTTTAAGCAATATTACGTTTGTCGATGTGAGGGTTTGTTAAGTTGGGATCGAGTTGCTTTGACTTTTGTGCTATACACTGATATTTGATGAATCCCTGCGTTCCTCTATGCTCTAGAACGTTCTGCTCGGCCCGGTGGAGGCCAGAAATTGTGGTCTCGGCACGTCAGATAGAGATATGTTACGCTTATTACGTTACATTTGGCTATGTTAGTATAAGATATCTACGACCTTTGTGCTATACACTGCTATTCGGTGGATTTCCGTGCCCTGCTCTCCTGTGATATGTTCTGCTGGGCTCTGGGGATGCCAGCAACGTCTGTTGCGGCACGTTAGGTTGAGCTAGGTTACGTTTGGTCGTGTTATGGTTCTTCATGTTAGGATAATATAGCTCTGAATTTTTGCTACACACTGCTATTCTGTGCATTTCTGCTCTCTACTGTGCTCTAGCATGTTCCCCTTGAAATGGGTAGGCCAGCAGTTATGGTCTCGGCACGTTCGTTTGAGTTAGGCTACGTTCGGTTAGATTACGGTAGGACAGGTTATGCCAGGATATCTTCGACATTTGTGCTATGCACGGCAATGAGGTGGATTCCTGCGCTCTGATGTACTCCAGTGCTTTCTGCTTGGTACTGGGGAGGCCAGCGATAGTGCCTTCGGCACCTTAGGTTGGGTTCGGTTACGTCCGGTTATGTTACGTTTCGTTAGGTTGGGATAGGGCGGCTATGATTTTTGTGCTATACACTGCGATTCTATGGATTTCTGCGCTCTTCTCTCCTCTAATATTTTCTACTTGGCTCTAGGGAGGGCAGATCTAGAGGTCTCGCAACTTAAGGCTGTGTTGTGTCACGTTTGGCAACGTTACGTTTCAATAGGTTAGAATGGGTCTGCTTTGTCTATTGTGTTGTACACTGCTATTCGGTGGTTTCTGCGCTCTACTCTGCTCTACATTGTTCTGCTTCACCATGGGGAGGCGAACAATGGTGGCCTCGGAACGTTATGTTGGTATTGGTTGTGTATGGTTACGATGCGTTTGGTGCGGTTAGGAACGATGGCTCGTGCTTCCGTGCTATACACTGCTTTTCGGCGGATCTCTGCGCTGTACTGTGCTCTAATATGTTCTGCATGTCTCCGCGGAGGCCAGCAATAGGACTCCCGGTAGGTTATGTTTAGTTAAGCCACGTTTCGTATGGTTAGGTAAGATTAGACTTGATTATGGTTGCTCTGACTTTTGTGATATACGCATTTTTTCGGCGCCTTCCTGCACTGTAGATAGCTTTACTGCACCCTGCTCGACTCTGGTTTTGGGAAAGTTAGGGACCGTGGCACGTTACGTTGTGATACGTTACGCATGCTTAGGATATGTTAGGTTAGTCTTTCCTGGGATATCTTGGGCTCTCGTGCTATACGCTGCTATAAGGTAGATT
>NW_016920649.1:0-358 GCF_001483705.2 Eufriesea mexicana
TGTTAGTTTGGGTTAGGACTGGATACCTTTGACTTTTCTGCTCCACTCTGCGATTCTATGGACGATTCTGGGGGGCCAGCAGTAGTGGTGGCGGCGCGTTAGGTTGTACTTGGTTAGGTTTGGTAGTGTTAAGATAGGTAATGTTAGGATATGGTACCTTTGACTTTTGTGCTACAAACTGCTTTTCAGTGGATATCGCCGCCCTACTGTGCCCGAATAAGCTCTGCTTCGCTCCGGGGAGGGCAGAAATAGTGGCCGGGGCATTATAGGTTGATTTAGGTTACGTTTGGTTGGTTTACGTTGGCATGGGTGTGGTCCGGATACCCTACATTTTTCTGCCATACACTGTGTTTCTATG
>NW_016920650.1:0-254 GCF_001483705.2 Eufriesea mexicana
AAAAAATTGTACTTTCCTATCAGATTCTATAGCATTGGAACGGATATAGCACGCCAATAGAATTTGCCTCCTTATTCATTCGAGAAAGCTTGCTCGCCACGATATTAGTCGTAAATGTCGGTAAAATTGACATTTCCAGTCTGATTATATTGTAATGCAATCGCTATAGCACGCCAATAGAGCCTTTCCTGCTTATTTATGCGAGAGAGGTTGCTGACCGGTATATTAGTCGAAAATGTCAATAAAATTGGAAT
>NW_016920651.1:0-734 GCF_001483705.2 Eufriesea mexicana
TATGGCACGCCAATAGAATCTTTCGTCCACATTAATGCAAGAAAGATAGCTCACCACGAAATTGGTCGAAAATGTCAATAAAATTGAATTTTCCATCCAGATACTATAGAGTTGCAATGGCTATGGCACGCCAATAGAATCTTTCGTACTTATTTATGCAAGGATGTCAGCTCACCACGATATTAGTAGAAAATGTCAATAAAACTGAATTTTCCATACGGATACTATAGAATTGCAATATTGCAATGGCCATAGCAGGCCAATAGAATCTTTCCTCCGTATTTATGCAAGAAAGTTACCTCTCCACGATATGAGTCGAAAATGTCAATAAAGTTGAATTTTCGAGGCAGACTCTATAGCATTTTAATGGCTATAGCACGGCAATAGTATCTTTCCTCCTTATTTATACAAGAAAGATAGCTCACGACGATGTTAGCCGAAAATGTTAATAAAACGGAATTTTCGAGACAGATTCTATAGTATTGCAATGGGCATAGATGGCCAATAGAATCTTTCCTCCATATTTATGCAAGAAAGTTACATCACCAGGATATTATTCGAAAACGTCAATAAAGTTGAATTTTCGAGGCAGATACTATAGCACTGTATTGGCTATCGCACGGCAATAGTATATTTCCTCCATATTTATACAAGAAAGTTAGCTCACGACGATATTTGTCAAAAATGTTAATAGAATTGAGTTTTCCAGCCAGATTCTATAGCATTGCAATGGC
>NW_016920652.1:0-645 GCF_001483705.2 Eufriesea mexicana
ATCCATACATACATGAATACATACAACCTTACATAGATCCATACATACATACATACTTCCGTAAACCCATCCATCCAAGCATCCACCCATCCATACATTCATCGATCCATTCATCCTACCATCCACACATCCATCCACCAATCCATCCATCCATCCATCCATCCATGCATCCAAACACGCATCAATACTCAGATACCTACATACACGCTTACATTCATCTATACATAAATCCATACATCCATCCTTATATACATCCATACATACATCCGTAAATACATCCATACAAACATCCATACAATCGTCCATGCATACATGCATATATATATCAATACATACATCCATACATACATCCGTTCATCCGTCCATCCACCCAACCATTCATCCACCCTCATATCCATATATCCATGCATCCGAACATCCATACATGCGTACATCAATACATCCATACATGCATACATACATACATGCATAACTCAAATACATCCATACATTCAAACATACAAACATACATACATCCATACATTCATACATGCATCCATCCATATATGCATCCATCCATGCATCCATAAGTCCACACACCTGTACATCCATAATTCCATCCACCCATACACCCTTAAATCAATATGTACATCTATACACACATCC
>NW_016920653.1:0-479 GCF_001483705.2 Eufriesea mexicana
ATTGGGCTCGGCGCGTTAGGTCCTGTTAGGTTACGTTTGGTTTCTTTACGTTGGGACATTTTCCATTTCGGTGGACTTATGTGATCTACTGTGCTCTGATACATTCTGCTTGGAACATGATAGGCCAGGAGCAGTTGTTGCGGCATGCTATGTTTTGCTATGCTACGTTCGGCTAGGTTAAGTTAGGTCAGGATATGTTCGGATACCGTCGACATTTGTGCTATACACTGCTATTCGTTGAATTTCTGTGATCTACTCTGCAAAACCAAATACTGTTTGGCTCTGGGGAGGACAGAAATGTTCGCGGCACGTTATGTTTTGTTAGGTTACGTTTGATTATGCTGTGTCAGATTAGTTATGTTTGGTTCGGGTGGCCTCGACTTTAGCGCTATACACTGTTATCCGGCGGGTCCTTGTGATCTACTCTGCTCTACTGTGCTCTGCTTGGCTTTGTGGAGAACGGCAGCGGTGTTCGCAGC
>NW_016920654.1:0-1381 GCF_001483705.2 Eufriesea mexicana
ACCACGAAAGGCAAAGAAATCCGAACCTATCCCAAAGTAATGTAACCTACCCAAACGTTGCCCAACCAAACCTAACGTGCCGAGACCACTATCACTGACCTCTCCATAGACGAGCAGAGCATGGTAGAGCAATGTAGAGCGCAGAAATCCACCGGATGGCAGTGTATATCGCAAAAGTTGATCCGAACCTCCCCTAACCTATCCAAACGTAGCACATCCCAACATGAACTAACTGAACATATCGTGCCAACGCCAATGCTGCTGTCCTCCCCAGAGTGGAACAGATTATAGTAGAACACAGCAGAGCGCAGGCATCCACCGAATTGCTGTATGTACGGCGAAAGTCAAAGCTAACCATACCTAACCCAAACATGCGTAGCGCAACCAAACGCAGCCTAACGCAGCCGAACGTGAAGAAACCACCATTGTTGGCTCCGCATAGACGATCAGAGCATAATAGAACAATGTAGAGAGCAGAAATTCGCCGAGCAGCAGTGTATAGCACAAATGTCAAAGCAATCCTCAACTAACCAAACCAAACATAACATAACCAAACGCAGCGTAGCCCAACATAACGTGCCGAGACAACTATTGCTGGCAACCTTGGAGACGAGCGGAGCATATTAGAGTACCGTAAAGCGCGGAAACACACCGAATATCAGTATACAGCACAGATGTTAAAGCCATTCCTCCCTAACGTAACAAAACGCCACATAGCCGAACGTAACTTAACACAAAATAACGTGCCACGGCCATTGTTGCTGGCCTTCCCAGATACAAGTAGATGCTTGCAGAGCAATGCAGAGCGAAGATACCGAACTAACAGCAGTTTATAGTACAAAAGTGTAAGCTATCCTATCCTAACCTAAGCAAACGTAACATAACCGGACGCAACATATCTCAGACTAACGTGCCGAGAGCACTACTGCTGGCCACAACATAGCCAAGCAGAATAGACTAGAACATAGTCTATCGCAGACATCCACCGAATACCAGCGTAAAGCCCAATGTCAATGCCAACCTAACCACACATAACCTGCCCTAACCAAGCCAAACGTGACATAACTGCACCTAATGTGCCGAGGCCGCAATTTCTGGCCTCCAAATGGACGAGCAGAGCAAAGTAGAGCAATGTAGAGAGCAGAAATTCACAGAAGAGCAGTGTATAGTACAAATGTCGAAGCTATCCTATCCTAACCAAACCAAACGTAACATAACCAAACGTAGCATCACTCAGCAAAACGTGCAGAGATTGCAATTGCTGGCATCCACAGCGCCAAGCAAGGCATATCAGAGCACGGTAATGTGCAGAAATCCGCCAAATAGCAGTGTATAGCGCAAAGGTCGAAGCTGCCCTATACTAAACTAACCGAACGTAAAC
>NW_016920655.1:0-1843 GCF_001483705.2 Eufriesea mexicana
GCACAAAAGTCAATGATATCGTAAATTAACCTGACCTAACGTAGCCTAACCATGCGTACAGTGACTCAACGTAACGTGCCGATGTCACTAATGCTGGCCCACCCAGAGACAAGATGAACATGCCACTGCACAGTAGAGTGCAGGAATCCTCCGGAAAGCATTGTATATCACGAATGTCAAAGCTATGCTATCATAACCCAAGCAAACGTAGCCTAACTCAACTTAGTCTATCTCAACCTAACGAGCCGAGACCATTATTGCAGGTCCCGACAGTGCCAAGTAGAGCATATTAGAGGAGAGTAGAGCGCAGAAAACCAATGGAATCGAAGTGCATAGCAGAAAAGTCGAAAATATCCAATCCTAATCAAAGCTAACGTAACATAATCAAACGTACCCTATCTCAAACTAATGTGCCGAAACCACTATTACCGGCCACCCCAGAGTAGGGCAGAGTATAGTAGAACAATGTAGAGAGCAGAAATCCATCGAATAACAGTGTATAGCACGAACGTCGAAGCTACCCTGCCATAACCTATTCAAACGTAATAATGCCATACGAAAAATAAATTAACCTAACATACCGAGACCACTATTACTGGAATCCAAAGAGCCTAGCAGAGTAAATTATAGCAGAGTAGATCGCTGAAAGCCACCAAAAGCAGCGATTAGCACAAACGGTAAAGATACCCTTACCCTACCTGATCTAACCTGACCTAACCAGACATAACCATACGTAGACCAAGTAAACCCAACGAACCGATACCACTATCGCTGGCATCCACAGAGCCAAGCAGAGCGAATCAGAGCACAGAAGAGCGAAGAAATGCACCGAATAGCAGTTTATAGCGCAAAAGCCGAATTCATCCCTTCCTAACCTAATCAAACGTGACATATCCACGCGTAACGTAATCCAACCTAACGTGCCTAGGCCATTATTGCAGGCCTCCTCATCGCCAAGCAGAACATATCAGAGGAGAGTGGGGCGCAGAAGTCCATAGAAGGGCGGTGTGTAGCAGAAAAGTCAAACACACAATAACCAGACCCAAACCAACCTAACCTAACCAAACGTAACCTAACTCAAACTGACGTGCCGAGGCCACCAATGTTGCCCCCCCCCCCAAGAGCCGAGCTGAACCTATTAGGGCGTAGCAGAGTGCAGAAATCCGCCGAATAGCAGTGTACAGCACAAAAGACGGAGTTAGCATCTCATAACATAACCAATCGAAGCGCAACCAGACGTAACCTAACTGAGCCTAACGTAACGTGATCACTACTGCTGGCCTCCCAGAGCCAAGCAAATTAATGTAGAGGTGAGTAGAGAGCAGAAGTGCATAGAACCTCAGAGTACAGCAGAAAAGATAAAGCTTCCCATGCCTAACCCAGACGAGTATAGCCTAGACAAACGGAGCATAACTCAACATAAGGAGCCGCCGCCACTATTGCTGTACACCACAGTGCCTAGCACAGTACATTCCAGCGCAGTAGAGCGGAGAATCCACCGAATAACATTATATTCCACGGAAGACAATGCTATCCACTCCTAACAGAAACAAACATATCCTAACATAACGTAGCCTGACGCAACCTAACCTGCTGCGGCCACTATTAATGGCCACCTCAGAGCCGAGCAGAGCACAGTAGAGCAATGTTGAGCGTAACAATCCACGGAATAGAAGTGTATAGCACAAAAGTCGAGGATATGCTGACCAAACCTAACCTAACCTAACCTAACCAAATGTAACGTGTCGAAACGTAACGTCCCGAGAGCACTATTCCTGGCGTCCGTAGAGGCAATCATAGTACGATAGAGCACAGCAGGAAGCCGGAGCCCATAGGATCGCAG
>NW_016920656.1:0-321 GCF_001483705.2 Eufriesea mexicana
GGATGGAAGGATGAACGGATGCATGGATGGGTGGATGGGTGTATGGAAGGATGGATGTATAGAAGTATGTATGGATGTATGGATGTATGTACGTATGGATGTGCGAATGTATGCATGTACGGATGTATGGATGTATGGATGTTTATAGGTATGGATTTATGGATGGATAGATGTATGAGTGGATGGATGTATGGATGGACGGATGTATGTATGGATGTATGTATGGTTGTATGCATGTATGGACGGATGGCTTTATGGGTGTGTGGATGTATGACTGTATGGACGGATGGATGAATGTATGGATAGATGTAGGGATCAATG
>NW_016920657.1:0-880 GCF_001483705.2 Eufriesea mexicana
TGGTCTCGGCACGTTAGGTTGACTTATGCTGCGCTCGGTTGTGTTGCGTATGACAATCTTAGGGTAGGGTACCTTCGACTGTTGTGCTATGCACTGCGATTCTGTTGATTCCTGCGCTCTGCGGCCCTCTAATATGTACTTCTCGGCTCTGTCGAGGACAGCAATAGTGGTCTCGGCAAGGTAGGCTGAGTTATGTTACGTTCGTCTCCGTTACGTTTGGCCAGGTTATGATGGAGTCGCTTCTACTTTCTTGCCATGCACTGCTATACGGTCGATTTCTGCGCTCCACTGTGGCCTAATATGTACTGCATGGCTCTGGAAATGCCAGCAATAGTGGTGTCGGCGCGTTTGTTTGAGATAGGTTACGTTTGGCCTGGCTAGCTTAGGATTAGCTTGGTAAAGGTAGCAGTGACATCTGTGATATACACTGCGTTTCCATAGATGTATAGGATCTATTCTCCTCTTTTATGCCCTGCTCGGCGCTGTGGAGGCCAGCAATACATGTCACGTCGCGTTAGCTTGGGATAGGTTACGTTTGGGTAGGTTAGGTTTGTTGGGTTTAGTTAGGATAGCATTGAAATATGTGCATTACACGGATATCCTATTGACTTCTGTGTTCTAGTATATTCTTCTTGGCTCTAGAGGGGGGGGGGAGCAGTCTTGGTCTCGGCCCGTTGGTCTAAGTTATGTTGCGTTTTGTTATGCGGAGGAGGGGGGGAGGCAGTCTTGGTCTCGGCCCGTTGGTCTAAGTTATGTTGCGTTTTGTTATGCGGCGTTTGATAATGTTAGGAGAGGATAGCTTTGACTTTTGTGCTGTACACGGCTATTCGGTGGAGTTCTGCGCTTTATTGTGATCTAATGCTCCCTGCTTTGATGTGGG
>NW_016920658.1:0-1232 GCF_001483705.2 Eufriesea mexicana
ATGCCACCGCATTGATGTGTAAAGCAGAAAAGTAGAAGATATGCTAACATAACTTGAACTAACTTAACACAACCAAACGTAACCAATACCAACCAAACGTGCCTAGCGTACTACTGCTGTAGTCCTCATCGCCAAGCTGGCATATTACAGGAGAATAGAGCGCAGAAGCCCATAGATCGCCTGTATATGGTACGAAAGTCAATGACATCCCAAACGAGACCAAACAATCCTAACCTAGCCAAACGTAGCCTAGCACAACTTATCGCGTATAAGACATTATTTCTGGTATTCCCAGAGGAAGGCAGGAAATATTATATCGCAGTAGAGGGCAGAAAACCACGGAATAGTAGTGTAAAGCACGAAAGTAAAAGCTACCCGATCCTCACGGAACGTAACTTAACCTAACGTAACCTAACACAACCCAGCGTGCTGCGACCAATATTGCTAGCCTCGCGGGAAACGAGCAGGGTATAGTACAGCAATGAAGGGCGCAGGAGTCCACTGAATAGTAGTGTATAGCACAAAAGTTGAAGTAAACCTATCCTTACATATCCAAACGTAACGTGGCCAAACGTAGCCTAACGCTTCATATCGTACCGAGACCTCTGTTGCTGCCCTCCTCAGATGCAGGCAGAACGTATTAGATGAGTGGAGAGCGCAGAAAGCCATAGAGTCGCAGTGCATAGCACAATAGTCTAAGCTTCACCAACCAAACGTAGCGAAATCTGTCATAACCGAACCTGTCGTAACTCAACCTAACGTGCCGAGACCACTATTGCTGGCCACACCAGCGCCAATCAGAGCATGTTAGAGCGCAGTGGAAGGCAGAAATATACCGTGCAGCAGTGCATAGCACTAATGCCAGAGCTATCATGCCCAAACCAAACCAAACATGTCTCAACCAAATGAAACGTGACGCATCCTAACGAGCCGCGGCCAATATTCCTGGCGTCCACGGAGGAAAGCAGCCTGTGGTGGCGCAAAATAGGGCGCAGGGCTCCTAAGAATTGCAGCGTGTAGCACAAAAGTCATAGCTATCCCAGCCTAACCCAACGTAACGTAACCAATCCAAAAGTGATCTAACTAAAACTAACGTGCCGTGACCAGGTGACCACAATTGCTGGCCTCCCCAGAGCCAAGCAGAGAATATTATAGCACAGCAGATGGCCGTAATCCACCGAATGGCAGTGTATAGCACAAAAGTCAAAGCTTTCCTATCCTAACCTCACCAA
>NW_016920659.1:0-598 GCF_001483705.2 Eufriesea mexicana
GGCCTGTCCCAGCCTTGCCTAACGTAACATAACCAAACGTAGCCTAACCAAACCCAATGTGACTTAACCAATATTGCTGACCTCCACTGAGACAAGCACGGTGTACTAGAGCACAGCAGCGCGCAAAAACCAACCGCATTGCAGTGAAGAGAACAAGAGGGCAAGATAACCTGACCTAACCTGCTCTAACCAAGCCTTGCCGTACGCAGCAGTGCTCCGAATAGCGTACAGCGACCAGTGCTCCTAGACGCCTCAAAGAAAAGCAGAATGTAGTAGAGCACAGTAGATCACAGGAATCCACCTAATAACAGTGTATAGAATGAAAGTCAAGGTAATCCTGTCCGAACGTAGCCTAACGTATCCTAACCAAACATAACCTAACTTGACCAAGCGGGCACCGACCACCATTGCTCGCCTCCACAGGGTCGTTCAGAGTACAGTAGAGCAATGTACTGCGCAGAAATTCACCGCATAGCAGTGTACAGCACAAAAGTCAAAGAAATCCTATCCTTACCTTCCGAACCTAACCTAACGAAATATAATATATCCAAACCTAACGCGCCGATACCACTATTTCTGGCCACCGCAGAGCCAAGCA
>NW_016920660.1:0-554 GCF_001483705.2 Eufriesea mexicana
TCTAACATACCATGAAATAAACAAAATTTGGAATAACAGGTGTAGGTAGAATATTTGAAGTACATCTGTTCCGTCGTGGAACAAGGAATACCCGTTACGGTCTTCCAACAGCCAGGTCTTAGGGTCGAACAATTCGGCATCGGAATTTCCCGCTCCATGCCTTCAGCATGTTTAACTACTTTACTTTTTTCCTTTGACTTCTCGTGTCGCGGAACGCGAGAATCCTGGAAATCCCTAATTTAACGAAATTAGGCGATGGCTCGTAAGACTTGGCTGACAATAGGCCTGAGGATCCACGTGGTCCGCACACGTTGGAAGCCTCAGGCCCTCGCTAGGGGTAACAAACGACCGATGGGGTCACCAGCGCGCGGGTGGACTCCAGGTACCCCACCTTGGAGGAGAGGGTTTCCTCCACTATCGTGGTTTTTCGGGGGAACCTTTCCTCACTCCAAGGTCACGGATTCGCGAATCAAGGGAACGCCCTTGGTTAGAAGCAGCCAATGATATTTGGCGAGCTCCCGATTTTCCTAAGGCCGATCTTGGGAAGATCGAGG
>NW_016920661.1:0-497 GCF_001483705.2 Eufriesea mexicana
TTCACCAAGCTACAAGTGGTTATAGATTTTGAATAGACCTATTTTCTGTCAAGTAGAGGTCTGTACTTCCCATTGGATTGAAGGCGTTGGGCGACACATTCACGAAGCTATAACAGATTATATATTTTGTATAGACCGATTCTCTGGCAAGTAGATGGCTGTACTTGCCATTGGATTGGAGGCGATAGGCGATCTATTCACCAAGCTATAACAGGTTATAGACTTTGAATAGACCTATTCTCTGGCAAGTAGGTGCATATACTTGCCATTGGATTCAAGGCGTTAGGCGAACTATGCAACAAGCTATAGCAGGTTATAGATTTTGAATAGACCCCTTCTCTGGCAAGAAGATGGCTGCACTTGCCATTGGATTGAAGGCGTCAGGCGATCTTTTCACCAAGCTATAACAGGTTACAGATTTTCAATAGAAATATTCTCGGGCAAGTAGATGGCTGTACTTGCCATTGTTTGAAGGCGTTAGGCGACCTATTCACCAA
>NW_016920662.1:0-554 GCF_001483705.2 Eufriesea mexicana
AATAATCTTTCCTCCTCGATTCTGCAAGAAAGGTAGCTCACCACATTAGTCAAAAATGTCAATTAGATTGATCTTTGCAACCAGATTCTACTGCATTGCAATGGCTATAGCAGTCCTCCTTACATAGGGGAGGAAGTTAGCTCAACACGATATTAGCAGAAAATGAAAATAATATTGAATTTTCCAGCAAGATTCTATAGCATTGCAATGCCCATAGCATGCCAACAGAATCTTTCCTCCCTAGTTATGCAAGGAAGTTGGCTCACCACGATATTAGTCGTAAAAGTCAATGAAATTGAATTTCCAGCCAGATTCTATAGCATTGCAAAGCCTATAGCACGACTATAGCACGGCAACAGAATCCTTCCTTCGTATTTATGCGAGAAAGATAACTCACCACGATATTAGCCGAAAATGTGAATAAAATTGAATTTTCCATGCAGATTCTATATCATTGCAGTGGCTATAGCTCGACAATAGCATCTTTCTTTCATGTTTATGCAGGAAAGTTATATCACCACGATGTTAGTCGAAAATGTCAATAAAATTGAATT
>NW_016920663.1:0-7490 GCF_001483705.2 Eufriesea mexicana
CGGCCTCCACGGAGCGTAGCAGAGCATATTAGGGCACAGCGGAGAGGATAAATCCACCGAAAAACAGTATGTAGCACAAAAGTCAAAGGTGCCCTACCCAAGCCTAACCAAACGTAACCCAGCTCAATCTAACGTGTCGCCACCACACAATGCGCGCCTTCACAGAGCCAAGCAGAACATACTAGAGGAGAGTAGGGCGCAGAAATCAACCAAACGTAACATAACCCAACCTTGACTGCCGAGACCATTATTCCTGGCGTCAACGTCGACAAGTAATATGTAATAGCGCAACGAGGAGCGCAGAACACCATAGAGTGGCAGCATGAAGCACAAAAGTCAAAGATATCCTAACCTAACACATCGTAACTCAGCCTAACCAAGCATAACTTAACTCAGCCTATCGTGCCGAGACCACTATTGCTGCCCTTACCAGAGCCAAGTAGAACACACTAGAGTTGAGTGAAGCGCGGATAACTATAGTATCGCAGTGCATAGCGGAATATTCAAAGCTACCGTATCCTAACATATTCATACGTAACATAATAGAACGTAGCTTGGCTGTACCTATCGTGCCGAGAGAACTATTGCTTGGCTACCCTGAGCCAAGCAGAATGTACTATAGCATAGTTGAGCGCAAAAATCCACCAAATGGCATTGTACAGCCGAAAGGTAAAAGCCATCCTGACCATGCTTAGCCCGTCCTAAACTAACCGAACGTAACCTGACTCATCATAACGGGCAGAGACCAGTATTGCTGGCCTCGCCAGAATCAAGCAGAAGATATTAGAAACATGCAGGGCGAAGAAATCCACCTAAGAGCAGACTATAGCACTAAAGTCATATCTATCCCCTCCTAGCCTAGACAAACGTAACATAACCAAACGTAACATAACTTAACCTAACGTGCCGCGACTACTATTGCTGGCCTCCGACAGAGACAAGCGGAACACATTAGTAGAGGGTAGAACGCAGAAATCCATATAAACCCTGTGTGTATCAGAAAAGTGGTAGCTAAACAAGCCTAACCCAAACAAACGGAACATAACCAAGCATAGCATAACTAAACCCAACGTGCCGAGGCCGCTATTTTTGCCCTCACAAGAGCCAAGCTGGGCATGCTAGAGCACAACAGAGCGCAGAAATCCAGCAAATATCGGTGTACAGATCAAATGTTGAGCTCTCCCGACCAAACTGAGCCTGACCCCACCTAACCGAACGTAACCAGACTCAACATGACGTGCCGAGACCACTATTTCTCGTCTTCCCAGAGGCAAGCAGAAAAACTTAAAGCACTGCACGGAGCTGGAATCCACCTAATAGCAGACTAATGCACTGAAGTCAAAGCAATACTATTGTAACCTACCCAAGAGTAACAAAGCCGAGCGTAACCTAACCCAACGTAACGTGCCGCGACCACTATTGGTGGGCTCCACTGAGTCAAGCAGAACACATTGGTGGAGAGCAGACTGAAGAAATCCATAGAGCGGTTGTATACATCAGAAAAGTCAAAACTACATAAGCCTAACCCAAAGCAACGGAACATGATCAAAAGCAGCACAACGCAACCTAAGGTGCCGAGACCACTGTTGCTGCTCACCCCAGAGGCAAGCGGGAGATACTAGATGATAGTAGAGGGCAGGAATCCACCTAACGGCAGTTTACACCACAAAAGTTAAACCTTGTCCGATCAAACTTAGCCTAACGCAAACTAACCGAACGTAACCTGACTAAACGTATCGTGCCGAAACCACTATTGCTGACCCTCCCAGAGCCAGGCTGAGAATGTTAGAGCACTGAAGGGCGAGGAAGTCCACCTAATAGTACACTACAGCACTAAAGTCAAAGCCATCCTCTCCTAACAAAGCCAATCGAAACATAACCAAACATAGACTAACTGAACCTAACGTGGCGCAACAGCTACTGCTGCCCCCGCCCCAAGGGAAGCAGGACATACTAGGCCACAGTTGAGTGCGGAGATTCTCCGACTAGCAGTGCGCAGCACATAACTTAAAGCGATCCCAACCAAACGTAGCCTAACCCAACCAAATCGGGCGTAACCCGACTCAACGTAACGTGCCAAGACAACCATTGCTGTCTTTCCCAGAGACATGCTGAAAGTATTAGAGCACTGATGGGAGCAACATTCACATAATAGCAGACTATAGCACAAAAGCCAGAGCTAGCCTCTCCCAACATAATCATCGTAACATGACCAAACGTAGCCCAACACTGCCTAACGTGCCGCGACCACAGTTGCTGGTCTCCCCATAGCCAATCAGAACACATTAGTGGAGATAAGAACGCAAAAATCCTTAGAATCGCAGTGTACATCAGAAAAGCCGGAGCTACCCAGACCTAACACAAACCAACAGAACATAGCCAAGCATAGCCTAGCTCAGACTAACGTGCAGATACCGCAATTGCTGCACTCCCCAGGTTCATGCAGGACATACTAGAGCACAGTAGAGCGCAGATATGCACCGAATAGCAGTGCAGAGCACAAAAGATAAGGACATCCTGACCAATCCTTGTCTAATGCAACGTAACCGGACGTAACCTGACTCAACATAACGTCCTGAGGCAACTATTCCCGTCCTTCCCAGAGGTAAGTTGAAAATATTACAGCGCTGCAGTGTGAAGAGGTCCACCCAATAACAGAAAATAGCACTAAACTCAAAGCTATCATCCCCAGCCTAACGCAACGAAACGTATCCGAACGCTGCCTAACTCAACCTAACCTGCCGCGGCAGCTATTGCGAGCCGCCCCAGAGCCAAGCAGAACACATTAGTGAAGAGCAGGGCGCAGAGATCCATAGAATCGCAGTGCATAACAGAAAAGTCAGTGCTGCCAAAGCCTAACTCAGGCCAAGCGAACATAGCCTAACATTGCCGATCCCAAGCTAACCTGCGGAGACCAATATTGCTGCCCTACCAGAGCCAACCAGGACATACTAGAGCACAGTACAGCGCAGGAATCCACCTTATATCAGTGTACAGCATTAAAGATGAAGCTACCCGAATCAAACTTAGCCTAGCCTAACCGAACCGAAGGTAACTTGACTCGACGTAACGTGCCGAGAACACCATTTCTGGCGATCCGAGAGCCAAGCTGGAAGTATTAGAGCACTGTCGTGCGCAGGGATCCACTTAATAGCAGACTATGGCACTAAAGTCAAACCTACCCATACCTAACCCAAACAAACAGAACATAGACACGCATAGCATAACACAACCGAACGCGCCGAGGCTGCTATTGCTTCCCTCCCCAGAGTTAAGCAGGCAATACTAGAGCAGAGTAGAGAAATCCACCGAATAGCAGCGTACAGCACAGAAGCTATAGATATCCTAACCAAACTTATCCTAACCCCACACAACTGAACGGAAACAGAAAAACGTAACCTGCCCAGGTGACAGTTGCTGGCTTTTCCAGAGCCAAGCTGAACATATTAGAGCACTGTGTGGCGCAGATATCAACCTAATAGCAAACAATAGCAATTAAGTCAACGATATCCTCCCCTAATCTAACCAATCCTGACATAATCATGTGTAACATAAACAAACCTATCGTGCCGAGACCAATACTGCTGGCCCTCCCAGAGCCAAGCTGAAACAATTAGAGTCCCGTAGGTCGCAGAAATCCACCTAATAGCAGGCCATATCGCTAAAGTCAAAGCTACACTCTCCTAACCTATCCAATCGTAACATAACCAAACGTAACACAAATCAAACTAGCTTGCCGCGACCACAATTGCTGGCCACCCCAGAGCCAAGCAGAACACATTAGTCGAGAGTAGAAAGCGGAAATCCTTAGATTCGCAGTGTACATCAGAAGAGTCATAGCAACCTGTACATAACCCAAACAATCATAGCAATACCAAACGTAGCATAACTCAGAGCAACCTGCCGATGCCGCTGTTGCTGCCCTCCCGGAGCCAAGGAGGGCATACTAGAGCACAGCAGAGCACAGAAATCAACCGAATATCAGTGTACAGCACAAAAGTTGAAGCGAACCTGGTCAAATTTAGACTATCCCTACTTAACCGTCCATTACATATCTCAACATAACGTGCCGAGGCCGCTACTTGTAGCCTTCCCAGAGCCAGGCTTCGAATATTTGAGAGCTGTGGGGCGCAGAAATCCATCTAATAGCAGACTGTAGCTCTAAAGTAACAGCAATCCTCACCTAGCCTGTGCAATCGTACCATAACCAAACGTAACCTAACCCAGCCTAACATGCCGCGACCACTATTGCTGTCCTCCCCAGTGCCAAGCATAACACATTAGTGGCTAGTAGAACGCAGAAGTCCACAGAGTAGCAGTGTGTATAGGAAATGTCGAAGTAACCCATACCTAACCCAAGCCACAAGAACATAACCAAACATAGCATAACACGACCTAACGTGCCGAGACCGCTATTGGTGCCCTCCGCAGAGACAAGCAGGAAATACCAGAGAAAAGCGGTGCGCAGAAATCCGCCCAATGGCAGTGTACAGCACAAAAGTTAAAGTTGTCATATCCAAACTTAGCTTTGCGCAATCTAACCGGACGTATCCTGTCTGAACATAACGCGCCGAGTCCATCATTGCCGGCCTTTCCAGAGCTAAGCTGAAGATATTAGAGCACCGTAGGGCGCAGGAATCCACCTAATATCGGGCTACGGCTCTAAAGTCCAAGCTATCCTTACCTAACCTAGCCGAACGTAACATAACGAAACATAACATAACTCAACCTAACGCTCCGCGAACACTATTGCTGGCCTCCCGAGAGCCAAGCAGAACACATTAGTGGAGAGTAGAACGCAGAAATCCATAGAATCGCAGTGCATATCAGAAAGGTCAATGCTCCCCAAACCCAACCCAAGCCAACGGAACATAGCCAAACGTTGCTTAACTCAACCTAACGAGCCGAAACCGCAATTGCTGACCTCCGCAGAGCCGAGCAGGGCATACTAGCGCGGAGTAGAGCACAGAAAGCCTCCATATATTAGTGTACCGATCGAAAGCTAAAGCAATCCGAGCCAAATATAGCCTAACCCATCCTGACCGATATTAGCATAACTCAACAAATCGTGCTGAGACCCCTATTGGTGGTCTATCCAGAGCCGAACTGAACATTTTATCCAGCATATGGCGCAGAGATTCACGTAATATCGGACAATATCACTAGGGTCTGTGGTACCTTTCCTAAAATTTCCAAACGTGACTTAACCAAACGTAACCTAACTCAACCTAACGCGCCGCGACCACCATTGCTGGCCTCCCCAGAGCCAAGCAGAACACGTTAGTAGAGAGTACAACCCAGAAACCCATAGAATCGCAGTGTACATCAGAGAAGTCAAATCCACGCGTACCTAACTCGAACTAACGGAACATAACCCCAGAGAGTCTAACTCAACTTAACATGACGAGACGTATATTGCTGACTTCCATTTAGAGAAGCAGAGTGTACTAGAGCACAGTGTGGCGCAGAAATCTACCGCCTTGCAGTGTATAGCACAAGAGTCGTAGGTATCATAATATAGCCTGACCTAACCTAACCTAACCTGACAGAGCGTAACTCAAATGTTCGTGCCGCGGCCACTGCTGCCGGACTCCATAGAAATAAAAAGAATACAGCAGAGCACAGTAGATCACAGTAGCGAACCTGATGATGGTATACAGCACGAAAGTCAGAGCTATCCTGGCCAAACGTAACCCAAGGTAACCGAAGCAAACGTAAAGAAACACAACCTAACGTGCTGCGATCGCTACTGCACGTCTCCCCAGAGTCGGGCAGAGTATAGCAGAGCAACGTAGAACGTAGAATTCCACCAAGCAGCAGTGTATATTACAAAGACGAGGATACGCTAGCCCAATCTGGCATTACATAACCGAACCAAAGGTGACATAACTGAACATAACGTGCCGCGACCACTACTGCTGGCATCCCCAGAGCCCAGCATAGTAAAGAAGAGCACAGTAGATCACAGAAATGCACCGAATAATAGTGTACAGCACGAAATTCGTAGCTACATTGATCTAACTTTTCCTAACTTTTCCCAACCACACATAACTTAACCCAAAATAACGTGCCAGGACCACTTCCGCTCGCCTCCCCAGAGTCGAGCAGAGTATAGTAGAGCAATTTAGAGCGCAAAAATCCCCCAAATAGCTGTGTACAGCACGAAAGTCGAAGATAACCAGGCGGAGCTTGACGTTACCTAACCTAGCCAAACGTAACATAACTCAACATAGCGTGCCTAGAACACTATCGCTGGCCTCGTCGGAGCCAAGCAGAGTATAGTGGAACACAGTAGAGCGCGGGGATTCACGGAAAGCAGTGTATTGCACAAAAGTCTAAGTCATCCTATCCTAACCTCACCAAGCGTTACACGACAAAACGTAGCCTAACACAAGCTAACCAGCCGAGACCACCATTGCTGGCCTCCGCTGCACCAAGCAATGTGTACTACAGCACAGCAGAGAGCAGAAATCCACCGCATTGCAATGTATAGTACAAAAGCCGTAGACACCCTAACCTAACCATCCTAACCTAACCTAACGCAACGTAACCTAACTCAACCGAATGTGCAGATAGCACCATTACTGGCCACACCAGCGCAGGGCAGAACATATTAGAGCGCACTAGAGCACAGAAATCCGTGGTATAGCAGTGAATATCACAAAAGTCAAAGTAGTTAATCCCGATCTAGCCAAAGTTAATATACACAAACATAACGTAAGTCATCTTAACATGACGAGACCACTCCTGCTGAACCCCATAGGTACAGGCAGAATCTGCTGGTGCACAGTAGCGCGCAGAAATCAACCGCACTGCAGTGAATAGCACAAAAGATGAAGATATCGCAACCCAACCTGACGTAACATAACCGAACGAAACGTAGCATCGCTCAATATAACGCGCGGCGACCACTGCACCTGGCCTACCCAAAGCCAAGCAGAATGTAGTAAGGCACAATAAATCATGGAATTGCGCCGAATATCATTGTATAGCGCGAAAGTCAGGACTATCCTAACCATATATTGCCTAACCTGCCCCAGCCAGTCGTAACATACCACAACCTACCGTGCCACGGCCACTATTGCTCGCCTCCACAGAGTCGAACAGAGCATAGTAGAGCAATGTAAGGCCGAAAAAAACACCAAATAGCGGTGGAAGGCACAATAGTCTAAACTATTCCCTCCTAATGTAACCAAAATTATCATAGGCACACATAGCCAAACTAAGCCTAACGCGCCGAGGCCACTATCGCTGACATACCCAGAACCAAGCAGAATATGTAGAATGCCGTAGAGCGCAGAACTCGGGAGACAGCAGTTGCCTAGAATGTCGCATCCAAGCCCCGCCAAACGTAGCTTAAACAAACATGGCATAGCACAACCTAACGTGTCGAGACCACCATTGCTGTGATCCCCAGATGCAAGCAGAATATACTAGAGGACAGCATAGCGCAGAAATCCACCGTATTGCATTGCAAAGCACAAAAGTGA
>NW_016920664.1:0-3381 GCF_001483705.2 Eufriesea mexicana
TTAGGTAGGTTTAGGCTAAGTTTGGTTAGGATAGCTTTAACTTTTGTGCTGTACACAGCTCTTTGGTGATCTGCTGGGATCTACTATGCTCTAGCATGTTCTGCTTGACTCAGTTGGGTGAGGGGGGCGGGGGACAGCAGTAGAGGCTTTGGCAGGATAGGTTGGGTTGAGCTCTGCTTGTTTATGTTGTGTTTGTTTGGGCTAGGCCCAGGTTGCTTTGACCCATCCGACATACACAGCGATTCCATGGGTTTCTGCGTTCTACTCTCCACTAGTGTACCCAGCCCGGATTTTTGGCGGCCAGCAACAGTGGTCGCGGCTCGTTAGTTTGAGTTAGATTACGTTTGGTTATGTTACGATTTGTTTGGTTTGGAGAGGGTGGCTTTGACTTCAGTACTTTAGTCTGCTATTAGGCGGACTTCTGCGCCTGCGGTGCGGTAATGTTGTCAGCTTTTCTAGTGATAGCCAGCAAAAGTTTTCTCGGCTCGTTACGCTTGGTCAGGTTACGTTCGATTAGGTTGGGTTAAACTAAGTCTGGTTAGGATAGCTTTAACTTTTGTGATGTGCACTGATATTCGGTTAAATTCTCATCTCTACGGTGCTCTAACATGTCCTACTTGGCACTGGGGTGTGGGGCAGCAGTAGCGGCTTCGGCAGGATAGGTAGTGTTGAGCTATATTTGATTATGTTCTGTTGGTTTGGGCTAGGCCTAGGTAGCTTTGAATTTCCGATATACACTGCGATTCCATGGATCTCTGCCAGCAATGGTGTTCGCGGCACGTTAGGTTGAGTTAGTTTACGTTCGCTTATGTTACGGTTGGATAGGTTAGTAGAGGATAGGTTTGACTTTAGTGCTAACGTTACGGTTGGATAGGTTAGTAGAGGATAGGTTTGACTTTAGTGCTATAGTCTGCTATTAGGAAGATTCCTGCTCCATACAGTGCGGTAAAGTTTTCAGCTTGGCACTGGGAAGGCCAGCAATAGTGGCCACGGCACGTTAGCTTGAGTTTGGTTACGTTCGGTTATGTTTCGATTGGCTAGGTCAGGAGGGGATAGGTTCGATTTTAGTGCCATATTCTGCTATTAGCTGGATTCCTGTGCACTGCAGAGCTCTAATATTTTCAGCTTGGCTCTTGGAAGGCCAGCAATAGAGGTATCGGCTCGTTATCTTCAGTCAGTTACGTTCGACTAGGTTGGGTTATGCTAAGTTTGGTTAGTGAAGCTTTAACTCTGGTTGTGTGCACAGCAATTCGGTGGACTCCTACGCACTACTGTGCCGTCGTATGTCTTGCTTGGCTCTCTGGAGGGCAGCAATTGCGGTCTCGGGACGATAGGTAGAGTTATGCTGTGTTTGCCTATGTTCTGTTTGTTTCGGTGAGGTTTAGGTAGCTCTGACTTTTCTGATATACACTGCTTTTCTGTGGATATCAGCGTTTTACCCTCTACTAATGTGTCCTGCTTTGCTCTGCGGAGGCCAGCAATAGTGTTCTCGGTACGTTAGGCTGAGCTATGTTTCGTTTGGTTATGTTACCATTGGTTAGGTTACGAGAGTAAAGCTGTGACTTTAGCGCTACAGTCTGCTATTGGGTGGACTTCTGCGCCCAACGGTGGTCTAATATTTTCTGCCTGTCCCTTGGATAGCCAGCAGTAGTGGTCTCGACGCGTTATGTTTAGTCCGATTACGTTCGGTTAGTTTGGGTTAGGCTAAGTTTGGTCAGGATAGCTTCAACTTTTGTGCCGTGCGGTGCTATTCGGACGATCTATGCGCTCTACTCTGATCTAGTATGTTCTGCTTGGCACTGGGATGGGCAGCGACATCTATCTCTGCACGTTAGGCTGAGTTAGACTATATTTGGGTAGTTTCAGTCGGTTTCGGTTAGGTTCGGTTTGATATGACTTTTCTGATATACGCTGCGATTCTGCGGATTTCTGCAATCTACACTGCACTAGTGTTTATGCTTGACTCTGGGGAGGTCAACTATAGTGGTCTGGGCACGTTACGTTGAGTCACGTTGCGTTCGGTTAAGTTGGGTTAGGCTGAGCTAGTTAGGATAGCTCCAACTTTAGTACTGTACACAGCAACTCGTGTATTTGTGCGCTCTACTGTGCTCTAGCATGTCCTGCTTGGCTCTGGGTACGGTAGCAATAGCGGTCTCGGTACGCTAGCTTGAGCCAAGCTATGTTTGTCTACGTTCTGTTTGTTTGTGTTAGATTTGGGTAGCCTCGAGTTTCCAGATATACACTGCGATAATATGGATTTCTGCCTCCTACTCTCGAATAACGTGTTCTACTTCGCTCCGTGGAGTCCAGCAATAGTGACCACGGCACGATCGGTAGAGTTATGTTACGTTTAGTTATGTTACGTTTGGTTATGTTACGTTTAGTTAGGTTAGGAGAGGGTGGAGGTGACTTTTGTACTATAGACAGTTGTCCGGTGAATGACTGCGCTCTACATTGCTCTACCATACTCTGCTCGCCTCTTGGGAAGCCAGTGGCAGTGTTCTCGGTAGGTTAGGTAGAGTAAGGCTACGTTTGGTTAGGTTACGTTTGCCTTTGTTATTTCTGGATAGATTTGACTTTCATGGATATTGTAGGACATGGTATCTTCCACCTTTGGGCGATACCCGGCTGTTCGGCGGGTTTTTACGCTCTGCTTTGTTCTACTATTCTCTGCTCGACCATGGGGAGGACAGGAATAGTGCTCTCGGCTCGTCGGTTTGTGTTATGTTACGCTTGGTTACGTTATGATGGCATGGGTTAGGATTCGATTGACTTGAGTTCCGTTGCATGCTCTGCTATAAGGTGGATTCCTGCGGTCTACTGCGCTCTAGTATGTATCGTTAGTTTCGTTAGGTTTGGTTGTGTTGGAATATTATAGCTTTGACATACGTGCTCAACACTGATATCCTATGGACTTCTGTGTTCTACTGTGTTCTATGATATTCAGCCTGTCTCTAGGGAAGCCAGTAATTGTGGTCGCGGCACGTTAGGCGCAGTTACTCTACGTTTGTCTAGGTTAGGTTTTGTCTGGTTAGGGTAGGCTACCTTTGGCTTTTGTGCTATACATTACAGTTTCGTGACTTCCTGCGCTCTGTTGTGCTCCGGCATACTTTGCTCGACACTGGAAATGGCAGCAGTAGTGATCATGGCACGATATGTTGTGTTAGGCTGCGTTTGGTTAGGTTACGTTTGGTTAGGTTGGGTTAGGTTAAGTTTGGTTAGGGTAGCTATCACTTTTTGCGATGCACTGCAATTCGGTGGATTTCTGAGCTCTATATTGCTCTACTATACTCTGCCCGACTCTCGGGTATCCAGACATGTTGATGGCGTCACAATAGGTTCAGATTGGATACGTTCTGTTAGGTTAGGTTACGTTCCGTT
>NW_016920666.1:0-589 GCF_001483705.2 Eufriesea mexicana
TATACACTGCGTTTCTATGGATTTCTGCGCTCTACTCTCATATAACATGCTTTGCTTGGCCCTATAGATGCCAGAAATACTTGTCGCGACACGTTAGGTTCAGTTAGATTACTTTCGGTAGGGTCAGGTTAAGTTGGATTCGGTTAGGATGTCCTAGACTATTGCGCATAACACAGATGTTCTATGGACTACTGTGCTCTACTCTATCTATCATATTCTGCCTATCTCTGGGGACGCCTGCATAGGTGGTCGCGGCACGATATCTTCAGTTATGTTACGTTTCGTTAGGTTGGGTTAGGTTAGGTTTGGTCGGGATATCTTTTGACTTCTGCGCTGCTCTCTGCTTTTCGGCGTAATGCTGCGCTCTGCTGTGCTCTAACATGCTCATATTGGCACTGATGATGCCAGAAATTATGGACTCGGCACGTTAGGTTGTGTTAGGCTTCGTTTGACTTGGTTTGGTTATTTCAGGTTAGGTTAGTATATCTCTGACTTCTTTGCTGTACACTGAAATGCTGTAGATTTCTGCGATCTACTGTTCTCTAGTATGTTCTGCTTGGCTTTGTGGAGGCCAGCAACAGTGTTCCCG
>NW_016920666.1:1507-2057 GCF_001483705.2 Eufriesea mexicana
CTTTTGTGCTATACGCTGCTATTCGGTGGTTTTCTACGCTCTACAGTGCTTTAATTTTCTCTGCTTGGTGCCGAGGAGGCCAGCAATGGTGGCCTCGGCATGTTAGGTTGTGATGTGCTTCGTTCGGCTATGTTGGGTTGTGTCATGTTATGTTAGGATACCTTAGGCTTTTGTGCTATGCAGTTCATTGCGGCGGACTTCTGCGCTCCACCGTGCTCTAGTATATTCTGGCAGGCTCTGTGTAAGTCTGCCATAGTGGTTTTGGGACGTTAGGTCGCGTTACGTTACGTTTGGATATATCATGTTTGGCTAGGTTAGGCCAGGATGTCTATGACATTTGCGCTATGCACGGCCATTCGCTGAACATCTGCGCTCTACTATTCTCTAATATGTTCTGCTTGCGTCTGGGCAGGCCAGCAATAGTTGTCGCGTTGCGATCGACAGAGTCAGGTTGCGTTTGGTTATGTTACGTTTAGTTGGGTTTGAAGGGCAGGCGTTGACTTTCGTGACACGCAATGCCATTCGGCGGACTTCTGCACTCTGCTGTGCT
>NW_016920667.1:0-265 GCF_001483705.2 Eufriesea mexicana
AAAACAGCAGTGTTGAGCACAATGGTCAAAGGTGTAGCACAAATGTCGTAGCTACCCCTCCAAGCTCAAAGCAACCAAACTTAACCAAACGAAACCTAACGCAAACGAACGTGCCGCGACAGCTTTTGCTGGCCACCCGGGAGTCGCTCTGTGTGCAGTAGAGCAATGTAGAGCGCAGGAATCCGCCCAAGAGCAGTGTATGGCACAAAAGTGAGAGTTATCCTATCCTAGCCTAACAAACGTAACATACCCAAACGCAACCTTC
>NW_016920668.1:0-978 GCF_001483705.2 Eufriesea mexicana
TGCTATTCGGTGGATCTCTGCACACTACTGTGCTGCAACATGTACTGCATGGCTCCAGGGAGGACAGGAACACAGATAACGACACGTTATGTTTTATTTTGTCTACGTTCTGTTGTGTTACGTTAGGTCCGGCTAGGTATGGACATCTTCGACTTTTGTGCTGTACGTTGCTACTTGGTGGCTTTCTGCGCTTTAGTTGGCTCCACTATACTAAGGTCGACTCAGTGGTGGCTGGTAATGGTGGACTAGGCACGCTAGTCTCTGTTAGGCTACGTACGGTTGCGTTAAGTTAGTTTGTACTAGGTTTGGGTAGATTTGACTTTCGTGGTATACACTGATATCCTGTCGATTCCAGCAATCTACATCGTCCCAGTGTGTTCTGCTTGGCGTAAGGAGGGCTAGCAATGGTGGTAACTGCACGTTATGATAAGACAGGGTGTGTTCCGTTAGGTTGGGTTGGGCTAAGTTTGGCCAGGATAGCTTTTACTTTTGTGCTAAGTACAGATATTCGGTAGATTTCTGCGCTCTAGTGTGCTCGAAAATGCTCTGCTTGGCTCTGGGGAGGGCAGCAATACTGATCTCGGCACGTAAGTTTGAGTTACGTTGCGTTTGGTTAGTTTGGGGTAGGTTGGGTTAGGTTAGGTTAGCTATGGCATATATGCTCAACACAGACATTCTATGGACTTCTGTGATCTACTGTGCACCATCACACTCTGTTTGTCTCTGGGGACGGCAGGAGTGGTAGTCGCGGCACGTTTGGTTGGGTTATGTTACGTTTGGCTAGGTTAGGTTAGGTTAGGATTGCTGACGGTGTTTCAGACTTTTGCGCTACGCACAGCAATGCGGTCGATTTCTGAGCTTTACTGAACTCTAGTATATTGTGCTTGGCTCTGCGGAGGACGGCAATAGTGGTCCCCGCACGTTAGGTGGAATTATGTTACGTTTCGTTATGTTACGTTTGGTTAGGTTAGGACGGTA
>NW_016920669.1:0-537 GCF_001483705.2 Eufriesea mexicana
AGGTCAAATTAATTCCAAATCAATAGGGACAACTTGACATCAAATTGACTCTCTATTTTAATAGTGATGACTCGAAGTCAAATTGACTCCCTATCACAAGTGGTGACTCGAAGTCAAATTGACTCCCTATTAACAGTAATGACTCTAAGTCAAATTGACTCCCTATCAACAGTGGTGACTCGAAGTCAAATTAATTCCAAACCAATAGAGATAACTTGACATCAAATTGACTCCCTATCACAAGTGGTGACTCGAAGTCAAATTGACTCCCTATCAACAGTGGTGACTGGAAGTCAAATTAACTCCGTATGAATAGAGATAACTTGACTCGCTATCGCAAGTGGTGACTCGAAGTCAAGTTGACTCCATATCAACAGTGGTGACTCGAAGTCAAATTGACTCCCTATCAACAGTGATGACTCGAAGTCAAATTAACTCCGTATCAATAGAGATGACTTGACATCAAATTGACTTCCTATCACAAGTGGTGACTCGAAGTCAAATTGACTCCGTATCGCTAGTAGTGACATGACGTCA
>NW_016920670.1:0-575 GCF_001483705.2 Eufriesea mexicana
AGCATGTTCTGCTTGGTACTGGGAAGGGGGCAGCAATAGTGGTCTCTGCAAGTTAGGCTGAGACATGCTACGTTCGGTTGTGTTACATATGGTGAGGTTAGGATAGGGCAGTTTAGACTTTTGTGGTGTACACCGCTGTCCACGTGTATCCGCGCACAACTGTGTTCTAATATCCCCTGCTTGGCTCTGGGGAGCCGAGTACTAGTGGCCTCGGCGCGCCAGGTTTAGTAACGTTACGTATGCTCATGTTACGTTTGGCAATGTTAGGACACGGAAACATTGTCTTTTGCGCTATACGCTACTACTCCGTGGATTTCTGCTTTCTAGTGTTCTCTAATATATTCTGCTTGACTGTGGCGGGGACAGCCATATTGGGTAAGTCACGTTATGTTGAGTTACACTACGTTTGGATGGGTTAGGTTAGGCCGGGTTAGGTCAGGATTCGTTCGACTTTTGTGCTAGTACACTTCAGTGCGGTGGATACATGCTCTCTACAGTGGTCTGGTATATTCTGCATGGCCCTGGGCAGGCCAACAATAGCGGCCATGGCACGTTATGCTGAGCTAGACTACGTT
>NW_016920671.1:0-734 GCF_001483705.2 Eufriesea mexicana
AGAACCTTTCCTCCTTATTTATGCAAGAAAGGTAGCTCACTACAATATTAGTCGAAGATGTCATATAAATTGAAGTTTCCAGCCAGATTGCAGTGCATTTTAATGGCTACAGACGCCACAAGAACCTTTCCTCCTTATTTATGAAAGAGAGATAGCTCACCATGTTATTATTCAAAAATGTCTATAAAATTGAACTATTCAGGCAGATTTTACAGCAGTGCATGGCTATAGCAATCCAAAAGGATATTTCCTCCTCACTTACGCAAGGATATTAGCTCACCACAATGTTAGTCGAAAGTGTCAATAAAATTGAATTTTCCAGCCAGATTCTACAGCAATGCAATGGCTATAGCACACCAAAAGGACCTTTTCTTCTTACTTATGAAAGGAAGTTAGCTCACTACGATATTAGTCGAAAATGCCAATAAAATTGAATTTTCCACGAAGATTCTAAAGCATTGCTATGCCTCTAGCACTCCAGCAGAATCTTTCCTACTTACTTATGTAAGAAAGTTAGCTCCCAGCGATATTAGTCGATAATGTCAATAAAATTGAATTTTCCAGGAAGATTCTACAGCACAGCTAAGCCTCTAGGTCTCCAGCGGTATCTCTCCTCCTTACTTATGTAAGAAAGTTAGCTCGCAGCGATATTAGAGGATAATGTCAATAATATAGATTTTCCCATCCAGATTCTATTGCATTGCAATGGCAATAGCACGCCAATAGAATCATTC
>NW_016920672.1:0-1224 GCF_001483705.2 Eufriesea mexicana
ATTGAAGGCGTTAGGCGATCTATTCACCAAGCTATAACAGGTTATAGATTTCGAATAGACCTAGTCTGGGGCAGGAAGAAGGCTGTACTTGCCATTGGATTGGAGGCGATATGCGATCTATTCTCCAAGCTATAAAAGGTTATAGATTTTGAATAGACACAGAAGGCTGTACTTGCCATTGGATTGGAGGCGACATGCGATCTATTCTCCAAGCTATAAAAGGTTATAGATTTTGAATAGACCTATTCTCTGACATGTAGGTGGAGATACTTGCCATTGGATTGAAGGCGTTAGGCGATCTATTCACTGAGCTATAACAGGATATATACTTTGGATAGACCAATTCTCTGGCAAGTAGATGGCTGTACTTGCCATTGGATTGAAGGCGCTAGGCGATGTATGCCCCAAGCTATAACAGATCATAGATCTTGAATAGCCCTATTCTGTTGCAAGTAGATGGCTGTACTTGCCATCTGCTTGAAGGCGTTAGGCGATCAATTCACCAAGCTATAACAGATTATAGATTTTGAATAGACCTATTCTTTGGCAAGTAGATGACTCTACTTGCCAATCGATTGGATGCGATAGGCGATCTATTCACCAAGCTATAGCAGATTATAGATTTTGTATAGACATATTCCCAGGCAAGTAGGTGGCATTACTTGCCATTGGATTGAAGGCGTTAGGCGATCTATTCACCATGCTATAACAGGCCATAGATTTTGAATAGACCTATTCTCTTGCAAGTAGATGGCTGTACTTGCCATTGGATTGAAGGCGTTAGGCGACCTATTCACCAAGCTATAACAGGTTATAGAATTTGATGAGACCTATTCTCTGGCAAGTAGATGGCTGTACTTGCCATTGGATTGAAGGCGTCAGGCGATATATTTACCAAGCAATAACTGGGTATAGATTTTGAATAGAAATATTCTCTGGCAAGCAGATGGCTGTACTTGCCATTGGATTGAAGGCGTTTGGCGATCTATTCACCATGCTATAGCAAGTTATACATTTTGAATAGACCAATTCTCTGGCAAGTACATGGCTGTACTTGCCATTGGATTGAAGGCGTTAGGCTATCTAATCACCAAGCTATGGCTGCTTATAGATTTTGAATGGACTTATTCTCTTGCAAGTACATGGCTGTTCTTGACATTGGTTGAAGACGCTAGGCGGCCTATTAATCAAGCTATAACAGATTATAGACTTTGAATAGACCTA
>NW_016920673.1:0-555 GCF_001483705.2 Eufriesea mexicana
CAAATCTAGCGTGCTGAGACCACTATTACGGACCTCACCAGTGCCAAGCAGAGTATAGTGGTGCACCGTAGAGTCCACAATTCCATAGAAAAGCAGTGTTGACCACATAGGTCAAGGATATCCTAACCTAACCCAACATAACCTAACATAACCAAACGTAATATAACACACCATAAAGTGCCGGAACAACAGTTTCTGGTCTCCTCAGGGCAAGGTATTGCATGTTTGACCGCAGTAGAGCGCAGGAATCCATAGAACATAAGTGTACAGCACAATAGTGAAAGCTGTCCTCGACTAACATATCGAAACATAGCATAACCAAACGCAACCGATCTCCACCTAACCGACCCTCACCACTACACGACCCTCACCACTACTGCTGACCTCCCAAAAGCCAAGCAGAATGTACTACAGCACAGTATATCACATACATTCGCGGCGTTTCAGCGTTAGCACAACGGTGAAATACATCCTAACATAGCCAGACAAAATCTGAACCAACCAAACGTTGCCCAACTCACAATAACGTGCCAAGACCACTATTGTTGTCCTTCC
>NW_016920674.1:0-680 GCF_001483705.2 Eufriesea mexicana
AGTTGCTAATTTCTCGAGGGGCAATGGATCTGTATTTCGTCACGCTAGAATTGATAGAATATTTATATCATAAGGGAACAGACTGTTCCAGCGAAGAATGTGATATGTTGCTGGATGTACTAAGTGATGCACTGTCAATTGTACATTTCTCTAGACATATCCGTATTATACAATGTTTCCTCTAGAATTGCTACGTTATTGTCATGACGGCTGTACTCAGTCCTGCTACTTCAATTGTTAACGACTGGCGACATGATGGATATGTAGTTTGTTATTCTAGAGCTCCTACAGAATCTAAAACATCATTGGAGTGGACAGTGCAACGGCTGCAGTACTCAGCAATTGCATGTACTTCGTACCGTACTCTCAACAGTATATATCTATAGCCATAAGTGTTCCATACGGTGATTATCCTTGATTTGCTTTTGTATGTACAACACGAGTGACCAAAGTAATCACGCTGTAGCAGTAATGTGATAATGGCCGCACACAGTACTGTGTTGCCGAACGTTAATGTCTCCATCGGTTATATATATGTCCGTTTTCATTCTAGATTTGCAATAGCACCTGAACCATCATTAAATAGGTTAATCCAATGGCTGCAATGCTATGCTGTTGGAGGAAATAAGTACCGTTACGTGAGCTGCAAATATCTCTAGCCACAAGCGTACTGCACATTG
>NW_016920675.1:0-1265 GCF_001483705.2 Eufriesea mexicana
ACAAAACCTAACCAAACCAAGCGTAACCTAACTCAAATAAACGTGCCACGCCCAATATTGCTGACATCCCGAGAGACAAGGAGAACATATTCGAGCACAGTAAAGCGCAGAAATGCACCGAATAGCAGCGCATAGCACAAAAGATGAAAAACCCTTTCCAAACCAAACAATTCGTAACATAACCAAACGTAACCTATCTGAAAATAACGTGCCGAGACCCCTATTGCTGTCCCCTCAGAGCCAAGGAGAGCATAGCGGAGCTATGTAGGGAGCAGGAATCCACCAAACAGCTGTGTATAGCACGCAAGTTGAAAAACGCCTTATCCTATCCTAACCTAACGTGACATAGCTGAGCGCTACGTAGCTCTCCCTAACATGGCACGACCGCCATTGCTGGCATCCCCAGGGTCGGGAAGAGTATAGTAGAGTATCGAAGAGCCCAGAGTCCCTCCAAATAACAGTGTATTGCACAAAAGTGAAACTTAAACTATGCAAACCGTAAGAAACGTAACGTAACCAAACGTAACCTAACACAACCTAACGCGCCGCCAGCACTGTTGCTGTCCTCCCCAGGGCCAAGCAGAACATATTAGAGGAGAGTAGAGCGCAGGAATCCATAGGATCTTAGAGTACAGAATAAAAGTCAAAGACACCAGAACCCAACACAAGCTAACATTACCTGACTTGACATAGTCAAGCTCCGCATACCGTGCAGCGGCCGCTATTGCTGGTCTCACCAGGGCCACGCAGATCAGAGTAGAGCACAGTAGAGGGCAGGAATCCACCGAAACACAGTGTATAGCACGAAGGTCAAAGCCACACTAACCAGCTTTAGCCCAACCAATCCTAACCAGACGTAACACAACTCAAGCTAATGTGCTTCGACCACTATTGCTGTGCTCCCAAAAAACAAGCAGAAGGTATCAGTGCGCCATAGAGCGCAGAGGTCCACCGAAAAGCAGTGTATGGCATGAAGGTCGAAGCCGTTCCGACCAAACTTAGCCTAACCTAACATAACCAAGCTTAACGTAACACAAACTATCGCGCCACGACCACCCTTTGCTGGGCTCCCCAGACCCGAACTGAACATACTAGAGAACAGTAGTGCGCAGAAATCCGCCGAAGTTCAGTGTACAGCACAGAAGTCGAAGATACTCAAACCTGACCTGATCTAACCTAAACTAACCAAACGCAGCCTATCTCAACATAACTTGCCGAGACCTCTATTGCTGCCTTCCCCAGAGCCAAGCAGAGCATATTAGAGG
>NW_016920675.1:2151-17798 GCF_001483705.2 Eufriesea mexicana
GCTGTGCTCCCAAAAAACAAGCAGAAGGTATCAGTGCGCCATAGAGCGCAGAGGTCCACCGAAAAGCAGTGTATGGCATGAAGGTCGAAGCCGTTCCGACCAAACTTAGCCTAACCTAACATAACCAAGCTTAACGTAACACAAACTATCGCGCCACGACCACCCTTTGCTGGGCTCCCCAGACCCGAACTGAACATACTAGAGAACAGTAGTGCGCAGAAATCCGCCGAAGTTCAGTGTACAGCACTGAAGTCGAAGATACTCAAACCTGACCTGATCTAACCTAAACTAACCAAACGCAGCCGATCTCAACATAACTTGCCGAGACCTCTATTGCTGCCTTCCCCAGAGCCAAGCAGAGCATATTAGAGGGGTATACAGCGCTGATATCCATAGGATCGCAGTGTGTAGCACTAAAGTCAAAGCTACCCTATCCTAACCTAACCAAACGTAACATAATCGCACGTAACCGAACCCAACCAGACAAGCCGAGGACAGTATTGCTGTCCTCCACAGAGCCAAGCAGAAAATACTACAGAACCGTAGAGAGCAGAACTCCGCCGCATTGCAGTGTACAGCACAAAAGTCAAAGGTATCTTAACCTAACCCAAACTAATATAACCTTACCAAATGTAGCCTATCTCTGCATAACCTGCCGCGACCGTGATTACTCGCCTCGCCAGGGCCAAGCAGAATATAGTCGAGCACATTGGGGATAGCCAGACGTATCACAGCTCAAGCTAATGTGCTTCGACCACTATTGCTGGCATCTCGAGAGCCCGGCAGAGTACAGTAGAGCATTGTAGAGCGCCGAAGTCCACAGGATAGCAATGTATAGCACAAAGGTCAAAGCTACCTATCCTAACCTGGCCAAGCTTAACGTAACCAAGCGTAACACAACTCAACATAATGTGCCATGACCGCTATCGCTGTCCTCCCAAAAGACAAGCAGAAGATATTAGTGCGCCGCAGAGCGCACAAGTCCATCGAAAAGCAGCGTATAACATGAAAGTCGAAGCAATCCTGACCAAACTTAGCCTAGCCTAACATAACCAAGCTTAACGTAACACAAGCTATAGCGCCACGACAACCTTTGCTAGGCTCCCCAGACCCGAACTGAACATACTAGAGAACAGTAGTGCACAGAAATCCGCCGAAGTTCAGTGTACAGTGCAGAAGTCGAAGATATCCAAACCTGTCCTGATCTAACCTAATCTAACCAAACGTAGCCTATCTCAACATAACTTGCCGAGACCTCTATTGCTGCCTTCCTCAGAGCCAAGCAGAGCATATTAGAGGAGTATAGAGCGCTGATATCCATAGAATCGCAGTGTGTAGCACATAAGTCAAAGCTACCCTATCCTAACCTAACCAAACGTAACATAATCGCACGTAACCGAACCCAACCAGACAAGCCGAGCACACTATTGCTGGCATCCCGAGAGTCGAGCAGAGCATAGTACAGCAATGTAGAGCCCACGAATCCTCCGAATAACAGTGTACAGCGCAACGGTCAAAGCTACCCCCTCCTAACCTGTCCAAACGCCACAAAACCGTACGCAACGTAACTCAGTCTAACGTGCTGAGACCACTACAGCTGGCCTCCTCATAGCCAAGCAGAATATACCTGTGCCCAGTAGGTCGCAGATATCCACCGGATAGCAGTGTCCGGCACAAAAGTCAAAGTCATCTTAACCAAACTTAGCCCAACCCAACCTAACCAAACATAACCCAACCAAACCAAACGTGCCATGACCACATTTGCTGGCCTCCGCGGAGGCAAGCGGATGCCTGTACAGCAATGAACATCGCAGATATCGACCGAACAGCAGTGTAGAGCACAAAGGTCAAAGATATCCTATCCAAACCTATTCTAACCTAGACAAGGCATGCGCAACGTATCCAAACCTGGCATGCCGCGACAGCCATCGCCGTCCTTCCAAGAGCCGAGCAGAATATACTAGAGCGCAGTAGAGCGCGCATATCCGCCGCATTGAAGTGTAAAGTAGAAAGTAAAAGATATCCTAACCCATCATGGCCTAACCTAACTCAACAAAACGTAACCAATCCCAACCTAACGTGCCTATCCCACTATTGCTGGCCTCCACATAGCCAAGCAGGGCATATTAGAGGAGAGTAGGACGCAGAGGCCCATAGAACGGCAGTTCATAGTACGAAAGTCAAAGATATCCTACCTAACCCAAACAAACATGACCTAACCAAACGTAACCTGACTCAACCTAACGAGCCGCGGCCACTATTTCTGATATTCCCGGAGCAAAGCAGGGAATATTCGACCACAGTGGAGCGCAGAAACCGACCGAATAGCAGTGTACAGCACAAAAGTCAAAACTATCCTATCCTAACCTAACAAAACATATCACGACCGAACGTAACCAAACTCAACATAACGAGCCCAGACCACTATTGCTGACATCCCCAGAACAAAGCGGAAAATGCTAGAGCACAGGACGGCGCAGAAATCCACCGCAGTGAAGTGGAAGGCACAAAATTAGAATATATCCTAACCTAACCTAGCCCAACGAAGCCTAGCTCAACCTATCGTTGAGAACAGCAGAGCGCAGATATCCACCGAATAGCAGAGTATAGCACAAAAGTCAAAGCCACCCTACCCTAACTTAACCAAGCGTAACCTATCCAAGCGTAACATAGATCAACCTAACGTGCCGAGACCGTCATTGCTTGCATCCCCAGAGCCAAGCAGTGTATATTAGAGCGCAGTAGAGCTCAGAAATCCACCGAAAGACTGTGTACAGCACAAAAATAGAAGTTACACCTACCTAAGATAGCGTAACCTATTCTAACCAAACGTAACCGAACTCAACCTAACGTGCCGAGAGCGCCATTCCTGACATTCACGGAGACAAGCGGAGTGCGATAGCGCACAGAAGATCGCAGATGCCCATGGAATAGCAGTGTGTAGCACAAAAGTCAAAGGTATCAAAACCTGACACAACAGAGGATAACCTAGCCAAACGTAATCTAACTCATTCTAACGTCCAGCGACCACAATTTCTGGCTTCCCGAGAGATGAGCAGAGTATAGTAGGGTAAAGTAGAGTTCAGAAATCGACCCAATAGCAGTGTATAGCACAAAGTCAATGCTCTTCTATTCTAACCTGGCCAAACGGAACATAACACGGACTAACGTGCCGCGACCATTACTGCTGGCATCCCCATATCCAAGCAGAATATACTAGAGCAAAGCAGAGCGCAGTAATCCACCGCATTGCAGCGTGTACAACAAGGGTCGAAGATATCCTAACCTAACTTATCACAACCTAACCAAACTAAACGTAACATAACTCAAACAAACGAGCACCGAACATTATTGCTGTCCTCAGCAGAGTAAAGCAGAACTTATTAGAGCACAGTTGAGTGCAGAAATCCGCCGAAGGGCAGTGTATAGCACAAAAGTTGAAGCTATCCAAGCCTAACCCAACGAAAAATAACAAAACCGTACGTAATCTAACTCACCCTAACGTGCCGCGACCACGATTGCTGGCATCCCCAGATCCAAGTCAGACATATTAGTGGAAAGTGGAACGCAGAAATCTATGGAATAGCAGCGTATATCAGTTAAGTCTAAGCTACCTGTGTCTAATCCAAACAAAGAGGACAAAGCCATACGTAGCCTAACCCAAACGATCGTGCCCAGATCACTGTTGCTGGCCTCCCCAGCGCCAAGCAGATCATAATAGAGCGCAGTAGGTCACCGAAATCCACCGAATAGCAGTGTATAGCACAAAAGTCAAAGCTATCCTCTCCTAACCTAGCCAAACGTAACGTGATCAGACGCAACTTAACTCAGACTAACGTGCCAAGACCATTACTGCTAACAACCCCATAGCCAAGCAGGGCACATTAGAGGAGAGTAGTACGCAGAGGCCCATATAACGGCAGTTTATAGTACGAAAGTCAAAGGTACCCTACCTAAGCCAAACAAACCTGACCTAATCAAACGTAACCTAACCCACTCTAACGCACGGCGACCACTGTTTCTGGCCTCCAGAGAGCCGATCAGAGTATAATAGGGCAACATGGAGTGCAGAAATCCACCGACTAGCTATGTAAAGCACAAAAGTCAATGCTCTCCTATTCTAACCTAGCCAAACATAACATAACCAAACGCAATCTAACTCGGACTAAGGTGCCGCGACCAATACTGCTGGCATCCCCATAGCCAAGCAGAATGTACTAGAGCAGAGAAGAGCTCAGATATCCACCGAATAGCAGTGTATAGCTCAAAAGTCGAAACTATCCCTTCCTAACGTAACAAAATAGACACTAACCAAGCGTAATCTAACTCAACCTAACGTGCAGGCCGCGGCCACTGCTTCTGTTCCCCCTCACCCCTCCCAGAGCGAGGCATAGCATATTAGATCACAGTAGAGCGGAGAAGTCCATCGAAAAGCAGTATGTAGCACAAAAGTCAAAGGTACCCCATCTTAACCTAACCAATCGTAACACAGCCAAACGTATACAAACTCAACCAAACGTGCGGCCGCCACTATTGCTGACCTCCCCCGTGCCTAGGAGAACATATTAGAGGAGATCGGAGCACAGAAATCCATAGAATCGCAGCGTACATCAGTTAAGTCTAAGCTACCTGAGTCTAACCCAAACCAAGAGGACATATCCAAACGTTGCCAAAACAACCTATCGTGCCGAGATCACTATTCCTGGCCTCCCCAGCGCCAAGTAGATCATAACAGAACACAGTTAGGCGCAGAAGTCCACCGAATAGCAGTGTATGGCACAAAGACAAAGCTATCCGCTCCTAACCTAACCAAACGTAACCAAACCAAACGCAGCCTAACTCAACCTAACATGCCGGGACCACAATTGCTGGCCACACCAGCGCCAAGCGGAGTGTAATGGAGCACAGCAGGGCACAGAAATCCACCAAAAATCTGCGTGTAGCACAGAAGTCAAAGCTACCCTCTCCTAACCTAACCAAACGTAAGATAACCAAGCGTAGCACAGCTCAAACCAACGCGGCGTGGCCACCGTTTCCAGCCTCCGCAGGGCCAAGCAGAATATATTAGAGAACAGTAGAGGGCAGATGGCCGCCGAATTGCGGTGTATAGCAAAAAAGTCAAAGCTATCCTGTCGTATCCTAAGCAAACGCAACGAAACCAAATATAACATAACCCAACCTAGCGTGACGAGACGTCTACTGCTGGCCGCCCCAGAGCCAAGCAGAACATTGTAGAGCACAGGATAGCGCAGAGACGCTCCGAACAGCAGCGAAGAGCACAAAAGTCAAAGATATCCATTCCTAACCTGACTTAACCTAAACAAATCAAACATAGCCTAGCTCAACATTACGTGCCGAGACCAATATTGCTGTCCTCCCCAGGACAAAGGAGAACATATGAGAGCGCCGCAGAAGGCAAAAATTCCGCCGTATAGCAGTGTATAGCACAAAAGACGAAGCAATCCTGTCCTAATATAGCCAAACGTAACGAAACGAAACGTAACCTACCTAAACCTAACGTGCCGAGACATACATTGCGGCCTTACACAGAGCCAAGCAGAACAGATTAGAGGAGAGTGTAGCGCCGAAATACATAGAATCGCAGCGTATAGCAGAATAGTCGAAGATATCCGAACCTAACCCAACCAAACGTAACGAAACCAAACGCAACGTATCTCAAACTAACGTACCGAGACCAATGTTGCTTGTATCCCCAGAGCCAAGAAGGGTATATTAACGCAATGTTGACCGCAGAAATCCACCGAGAAGCAGTGTACAGCACAGAAGTCAAAGCTATCTTCTCCGAACCTAACGTAAAGTAACATAACCAAACGTAACCTAACACAATATAACGTGCGGAGACCGCAATTGCGTGTCACCCCAGAGCCAAGCTGAACATACTAGAGCACAGCAAGGTGCAGGACTCCGCCCGATAGCAGTGTGTAGCGCGAAAGTCTAGGACACCCTAACCTGACCTGTCCAAACCTAACACAACCAGAGGTAGTCTAACACAACATAACGTGCCGAGAGCAAAATTGCAAGTCTCCAAGGGCCAAGCAGAGCATATTAGAGCACAGTAGAGCGCAGGAGTCCACGGAATTCCTGTGCATAGCGCAAAAGTCAAAGCTACCCTATCCTAACCTAACCAAACGTAATATAAAAGAACGTAACCGAACTAAAGCTAGCGTGCCGAGGACACTACTGCTGGCCTCGGCAGTGACAGGCAGAACGTACTAGAGCACTACAGGGCGCAGAAATCCACCGAATAGCAGTGTATAGCACACAAGGCGGAGCTACCCTATCCTAACAGAGCCGAACGTAACGCAACCAAACGCAACATATCTCAGGAAAACTTGAGGACACCAATACTGCTGGCAACCACAAAGCCTAGCTGAATATACTGGAGCACAGCAGAGAGTAGGAATCCAACGAATAGCTGTGTATAGCGCAAAAGTCAAAGCCATCCTAACCAAACTTAGCCTAACCTAACATAACTAAACGTAACCTAACTAAACCAAACGTGACACGACCATTGTTGCTGTCCTCCCCAGTGCCAAGCAGAGCATACTGGAGCACAGTAGAGCGCAGGAATTCGAAGTATAGCAGTGTATGGCACAAAAGTGGTAGATATCCTAACCCAACCTAATAAAACGTAACATAAGCAGACGTAACGTAAGCCATTCTGTCGTGCCACGACCGCTGCTGCTAGCCTCAAGGTAGCTAAGCAGATTATAGCAGAGCGATGTGGAACGCTGAAATCGTCCGAATAGCTGTGTATAGCGTAAAAGTCGAAGCCATCCTGACCATACGTGGCCAAACCTAACCTAACAAAACATAATAAATCTCTACCTAACGTTCCGAGTGAGCTAATCCTTGCGTCCACAGAGACAAACAGAGTGTGATAGCGCACAGTAGATGGCAGGAATCTGACGAATAACAGCGTATAGCACGAAAGTCAAAAGGGTACTAACCAAACTTATTCTAACTTAACCTAACCAAATGTAACATAACGCAGCCTAACGTGCCACGACCACCATTGCTGGCCTTCCGTCTGTCAAACAGAGTATAGCAGAGCAATGTAGAGGGCAGAAATCCACCGAATAGCAGTGTATAGCGCAAAAGTTAAAACTATCCTTTCCAACCTTAACAAGTCGTGACATAACCGAACGTATCCGAACACGAGCTAACCTGCCGAGATCACTACTGCTGACCTCCCCGGAGACAAGCACAACATGCTAAAGCGCAGAAGGGCGCACAAATCCACCGAACAGCAGTGTATAGCACAAAAGTCAGAAATATCCTGTCCTAACCTAACCAAACGTAGTATAAACAAACGTAGCATAACTCAAACCAACGTGCGAGACCACTGTTGCCGTCTCCCCAGTAACAAGCATAGTATACTAGAGAACAGCAGAGCGCAGAAACACATTAGAGGAGAGTAGGGTGCGCAATCCGTAGAACGGCAGTGTATAGCACAAAAGCCAAGCTAACCTATCCTAACCTGACCAAACGTAACATAACCGTACGTAACCGAGTTAAACCTAACGTGTCGAGGACACTATTTCTGGCCTACCCACAGCCAAGCAGAACATACTAGAGCACTGGATAGCCCAATAATGCCCCGAAAATCAGTGTATGGCACAAAACTTAAAGCTACCCAATCTTTCCCAAGCCAACCGTAACATAAGCAGACGTACCCTAATCGAACCCAACGTGCCGCAAACGCTATTTCTGGTGTCCCCAGAACCGAGCAGGACTTTCTAGGGGCGAGCAGAGCACAGAAATACATCGAGTCGCAGTGCATAGCACAAAGGTCAAGGCTATCCCATCCTAACCTAGCCGAACGTAACGTAATCAATCGTAACGTAACTCAACCTATCAAGACGTGTCCACAGCCGCTGGCCTTCCCAGAGCAAAGCAGAACATATGGGAGCACAGTAGAACGCAGATATCCATCGAATATCTGTGCATAGCACGAAAGTCAGAGATATCCTACCCCAACATAGACAATTGTCACATAACAAAGCGTAAAGTATCTCAGCCCAACGTGCCGAGACAACCGTTGCTGGCCTCCCCAGGGCCAGGCAGAATATATTGCAGCAGGGTAGGGAAAATTAGTCCGCGGAATGACCGTGTAAAGCAGGAAAGTCAAAGCTACCCTAGCCGAACTCCTCACAACCTATTACAACCGAACGTAACCTAGCTCAACCTAACGTGCCGAGACCACTATTTCTGGCCTGTCCAGATCCAAGCAGAGTATATTAGAGCACAGTAGAGCTCAGAAATCCACCAAAAGTCTGTCTACAGCACAAAAATAAATGATACACTTACCTAAGTTAGCGTAACCTATTTTAACCAAACGTATCCGAACTCAAACTAACGTGCAGAGACCAATATTGCTAGTCTCCCCAGAGGCAAGGGGATCACATTAGAGCACTGTAGTTCGCACAAATCCGCCGCATATAAGTTTTCATCATAAAAGTCATTGCTTTCCTATCCCCTCCAGAAAACATGTAACGGAAACAAGCGTTACCCAACTCAACCTAACTTGGCGAGACGTCTATTGATACAGCCCCCCCCCTCCCCCGAGAGACAAGCAGAACATATTACAGCACAGCATACCGCAGAAATGCACCGAAAAACAGTGTACAGCACAAAAGACAAAGCTACCACATTTTAACCTAGCCAATCGTAAAATAACAATACGTAACATTATTCAAACTAACGTGCCGAGACCACTGTTGCTGGCCTCGCCAGAGACAAGCAGAATATAATAGAGAGCAGTAGAGTGCAGGAACCCGCCTCATACAAGTGTATATCAAAAAATACAATGATATCCAATCCTTACATGAACTAGCCTAAACTAACCAAACGTAGCATAACACAATATAACATGACGAGATCGCTGTTCCTGGCCGACCCAGAGCCATGCAGAGTGCACTAGAGCAGCGTAGAGCGTAGGAATTCACCGAACAGCAGTGTACAGCACAATGGAAGAAGCTATTCAATCCTAAGCTAACCAGACTTAGCGAAACTATGTGTAACCTAACTCAACCTGACGAGCTGAGACCACTACTGCTGGCATCACCAGAGCCAAACAGGAGATATTAGGGCTCAGTGGATCGCAGAAATGCACCGAACAGCAGTGTATAGCACAGAAGTTAGGGCTATCCTATAATAACATAACCAATCGTCACAAAACCAAACGCAACGTAGCTCAAACTAACGTGCCAAGACCACAGTTGCTGGACGCGTCAGGGCCAGCAGAATATAGTACAACAAAGTAGAGCGCGGAAACCCACCGAATAACAGTGTGTAGCAGGAAAGTCAAAGCTACCCCTACCGTACTTAACGTAACCTAACCGAACCAAACATAACATAGCTCAAACCAACGTGTCGAGACCACTATAGCTGGCCTCCACAAAGCCGAGCAGAAAATAATAGAGCGCATTAAAAGGCGGATGTCCACCAAATGGCGGTGTATAGAACAAATGTCGAAGCTGTATAATACTAACTAACCCAAACGTAACGCAACCGAACGTAACGTGGCTGAACGTTGACGAGGCCCGTGACGAGACATCCATTGCTGCACTACCCACAGCAAAGCGGAACATATTATACGCAGGTAGAGCGAAGAAATCCATAGAATCTCAGTGTATGGCACAAAAGTCAAAGCTACCCTATCCTAACCTAACCGAACGTAACATAACCGAACGGAACAGAACTCAACCTAACGTGCCGAGACAAAAATTTGTGGCCTCCCCAGAGACAAGCAGAATATACTAGAGAAAGGTACAGCGTAGAAACCTGCCACATTGCAGTGTATAGCAAAAAATTCAAAGACATCCAATCCTTACATGAACAAACCTGAACTAACCAAACGTAACCTAACCCAAACGAACGTGACGAGACCTCTACTGCTGCCCTACCCAGAGCCAAGCAGAACAGGTTAGAGAGGTGGAGTGCACCGAAATCCATAGAATCGCAATGTATGACAGAAAGGTCAAAGCTATCCGAACCTAACCCAACCAAATGTAACATAACCAAACGTAGCTTGACCCAACATATCTCCGCGCAAGCACTGTTGCTGGACTCGCCAGGGCCATGCAGAATATAGTAGATGGCAAGGGAGCGCATATATCCGCAGAATAACAGAATATAGCACGAAAATCGCAGCTACCCTTACCGAACCTAACACAACCTAACCTAGCCAAACGCAACATAACGCAACCTAACGTGCCGGGAAAAGTATTGCTGGCCTCCACAGAGCCAAGCAGAAGATATTAGAGCACAGCAGATCGCAGAAGTCCGCCGGTTAGAAGTGTTTAGCGCGAAAGCCAAAGCTATCCTGCCTCAACCGAGCCAAACCTAGCGTAACCAAACATAGCACAGCACAGCCTGACGTGCCGTAACCACTCTTTCTGGCCTCCAAAGAGCCCAGCAGAGAGCATTAGGGCAATGTAGAACGTAGCGATCCACCGGATAGCAGAGCATAGCACAAAGGCAGACGCTATCCCATCCTAACCTAACCAAACGTAACGAAGCCAAGCGTAACCTAACTAAACCTAACGAGCCGAGACCACTACTGCTGGCCATCGCAGAGCCAAGCAGAACATATTAGAGCACAGCAAAGCGCAGGAATCGACCGAACAACATTGTATAGTACAAAGGTCAAAGCTATCTTCCTCGAAATTAGCATAACGTAGCATAACCGAACGTATCCTAACTCAACCAAACGTGGCGAGACGTCTATTGCTTCCCTCCCCAGAACCAAGCAGAATATACTAAAGAACACCAGAGGGCAGAAGCCCTCCGCATTCCAGTGTATAGCACAAATGTCAAAGATACCCAATCCTTACCTGAACTAACCTAAACTAACCAAAGGTAACCTAATTCAATCTGACGTGACGAGACGTCTATTGCTGCCCTCCCCAAAGCCAAGCGGAACGTACTAGAGCACAGTAGAGCGCAGAAATCCGCCGAATAGCTGTGTATACCACAAACGTCAAAGCTACCCTATCCTGCCCCAACCAAACGTAGCACAACAAAACGTAACCTAATTCAACCTAATCTGTCGAGGCCGCTATTTCCGACTTCCACAGAGCCGAGCAGAACATATTGGAATAAAGTAGGGTGCAGAAATCCATAGAATACCGTGTATAGGACGAAAGTCAAAGCTATCCTATCCTAACATGACCAAACGTAACGTAACCAAACGTAACATTACACAACCTATCGTGACGAGACGTCTATTGCTGCCATCCCAAGAGCAAAGCAGAACATACTAGAGCACAGCAGAGCGCAGAAATCCACTGAACAGCAGTGTATGGCACAAAAGACAAAGCTACCCCATCCTAACCTAGCCAAACGTAACCTAACACATCCCAACATGCCGAGACCTCTGTTGCTGGCATACCCAGAGCCAAGCAGGAAATATTAGAGGACATTAGGTCGCAGAAGTCCATAGAATATCTGTGCATAGCACAAAAGCCGAGCTAACCTGTCATATCCTAACCAAACCTATCACAACCATACGTAACCGAAATAAAGCTAGTGTGCCGAGGACACTACTGCTGGTCTCCACAGAGCCTAGCAGAACATACTAGAGCGCAGTACAGCGCAGAAATTCACCGAATAGCAATGAATAGCTCAAATGTCAAAGTTACCCTCTCATACGCTATCCATCTGTAACATAACCAAACGTAACATAACACAACCTGACGTGCCGAGACCACTACTGCTAGCCTCCCCAGAGCCAAGCAGAACACACTGGAGCGCAGGATTGCGCAGAAATGCCCCGAATAGCAGTGTATAGCACAAGAGTCAATGCTACCGTATCCTGCCCTAGCCAAACATAACATTGCCAAACATAATTAAATTCAACCTAATGTGTCGAGCCCACAATTGCTGCACTTCGCAGAGGCAAGCAGAATATGCTAGAGAACAGTAGAGCGACGAAACCCGCCGCAATGCATTGTATAGCACAAAAGCCAGAGACATTCTGTCCCTACCTCTAATAACATTAACTAACCAAGCTTTCCCTAAGCCAACATAACGTGCCGAGACCATTATTGCTGGCATCTCCGGTGCTAAGCAGATAATATTAGAGCACAGTAGATCGCAGAAACCCACCGAATAGCAGTACATAGCAAAAAAGTCAAAGCTACACTCTAATAAAGTAAATTGATCATAACCAAACGTAACATAACAAAATCTACCGTGCCGCAACCACTATTGCTGGCCTCCTGATAGCCAAGCAGAGCATATTAGTGCAATGTAGTGCTCAGGAATTCACCGAATAGCACTGTATGGCGCAAGAGACAACGTATTTCCTATCCTGACCTAACCAAACGTAACATAACCGTATGTAACCGCATTCAAACTTTCGTTGCGAGAACAGTGTTGTTGGCCACCCAGTGCCAAGCAGAACGTATTAGAGAGCAGTAGGGCGCTGAAATCCACCGGGTAGCTGTGTATAGCACATTAGTCAGAGCTACCCTATCTTAACGAAACCAATCGTCGCATAACCGAACGTAACATAACTAAACCCAACGTGCCGCGTCCACTATTGCTGGGCTGCCAAGCGCCATGCTGAGTATAGTAGAGCACAGTTAGGCGCAGAAATCCGCCGCATGACAGAGAAAAGTACGAAAGCTATCCTGACCGAACATAACTAAACGTAACGTAATCAAGCGTAACCTAGCTCAACCTGATGAGCCCAGACCACTGCTGCTGGTTTCCCCATAGCCAAGAAGAGAATATTGGGCGCAGTAGAGGGCAGAAATCCACCGAATAGCAGTGTATAGCACAAGGGTCGGAGCAAACCTATCCGGACCTGACCAAACCTGACACAAGCGATCGTAACAGACTTCATCCTAACGTGCCGAAGACACTACTGGTGACATCCCCGGAGCCAAGTAGAAGGTACTGGAGCACATTGGAGCTCAGGAATCCGCAGAATAGCAGTGCACAGCACAAAAGTCTATGCTATCCTATCCACTATAACCAACCGTGACATAACCAACCGTAAGCTAACTCAATCTAACGTTCCGCGACCACTATTGATGGCCTCCGCAGGCCCGAGCGGAACATGCTAGAGGTGAGTAGAGCACAGATATCCATGGAATCGCAGTGTACAGAAGAAGAGACGACGCTATCCGAACCCAACCCTAACTGACGTAATTTAACCAGACGCAGCCTATCTCTACATAACGTGACGCGTCCACTTTTGCTGGGCTTCACGGAGACGAGCGCAATATGTTAGAGCACAGTTGCGCGCAGAAATCCGCTGCATTGAGGTTTATAGCACGAAAATGGAAGGTAACATAACATAGCCTGCTCCAATATGGCCAAACCAAACGTAGCCTTACTCAACATAGCGTGCCTACACCACTTTGTTGGCCTCCCAAGGGACAAGCAGATCATACTGGGGCACAGTATAGCGCAGAAATCCTCCGAATAAGAGTGTATTGCACGAAAGTCTAAGCGATCCTAACCGTACTAAACCTAATATAGCCTAACCAAACGTGACATAACTCAACCTAGAGTGCCGAGACCACAGTAGCTGCCCGACACAGGGAAAAGCAGAAGATATTAGATACATTAGAGAGCAGAAATCCACCGAATGGCTGTGCATACCACAAAAGCCAGGGCTATCCTATCATAACATATCCAAGCGTAACGTAAAAAAACGTAACATTACTCAACCTTACGCTACGAGACCTCTGTTGCTGCTCTCCCCAGAGTCAAGCAGGACGTATCAGCGGCGAGTAGAGCGCAGAAATCCATAGAATCGCAGTGTTTAGCACAAAAGTCAAAGATACCCTATCCTATCCTAATCAAACGTAACAAAACCGAACGTAATCGGACTCACACTAACGTGACGAGGACACTATTTCTGGCCACCACGGAGCCAAGCAGAACATACTAGGACACGGTAGAGAGCAGGAATCTACGGAATAGCTGTGAATAGCTCAAAAGTCAAAGCTACGCCATCCTATCCTAGCCGAAAGTATAATAACCATACGTATCTTAATTCAAACTATCGTGTCGAGAACACTATTTTGGCCCTCCCAAGGGGCAAGCAGAATACGATAGAGAACAGTAGAGCGAAGGAACCCGCCGCATTGCTGTTTATATCACAAAAGTCAATGATATCCTATCCTTACCAGTACGAACATGAACCAACCAAACTTGGCCTAACACAACGTAACGTGCGGGGACTGCCATTGCTGGCCTCCGCAGAGCCAAGCAAAACACACTAGAGCACAGTAGGGCTCAGAAATCATCCGCACATTAGTCTACAGCACAAAAGTCGAAGCCATGCTATCCTAACCTATCCTATCGTAACATAACCGAACGTAACCTAACCCAATCTGACGTGACGCGAATATTATTGTTGGCCTCCCAAGAACCGAGCAGAACATATTAGTGGAGAGTAGACCGCAGAAATCCATAGATTAGCAGAGTATAGCACAAGAGTCAAATCTACCATACCCAGACCTAACCAAGAGTAACGTAACCAAACGTAACCTATCTCAGCCTAACGTGCCGAGACCACTATTGCTGGCGTCCCCTGAGCCAAGCAGGAAATATTACAGGACAGTTGATAGCAGAAATCCACCGGAAAGCAGTGTATTGCACAACGCTCGAGGTTACTCTGTCCCAACCTAATCAAACGTAACAAAAGCGTGGGTATCAAAACCCGAACTAACATGCCGAGACTACTATTTCTGGCCTCCACAGGACCAAGCAGTGCATATTAGTGTACAGTAGAGCGCAGAAATCTATCAAATAGTAGTGTATAGCGCGAAACTAAAAGATATCCTGTCCTAACTTACCAAATCGTCGCATAACCGAACGTAACATTACTCAACCCAACGTGCCGAGATAACTATTGCTGGCATCCCCAGAGACAAATAGGAAATACTAGAGCGCAGTAGCCCGCAGAAATCCACCGAACAGTAGTGTATAGCGCAAAAGTCGAAGCTATCCTATCCTAACTTGACCGAACGTAACTCAAACAAACGTAACATAACACGAACTATTGTGACGAGACGCCTATTGCTGCCCAACCCAGAGCCAAGGAGAACATATTAGGGCACAGTAGAATGCAGAAACCCTCCGAATAGCAGTGTATAGCTCAAAAGTCGAAACAGTCATATCCTATCGTAACCAAACGTAACGTACCACATGTAACGTAACACAACCCAATGTGAGGAGACGCCTATTGCTGCTCACCCCAGAGCTAAACAGAACATATTAGAGGAGCGTAGAGCGCCGAGATCAATAGAATAGCATTTTATAATACAAAAGTCAAATCTACCATATCCTAACATAACCAAACGTAACATAACCGAACGTAACCGAACTCAAGCTAACTTGCCGAGGACACTACTTCTGCCCTCGCCAGAGACAAGCAGAACCTACTAGAGCACAGTACGGCGCAGAAGTCATCCGAATATCAGTGTAGAGCTTAAAAGTCAAACCTACCCTCTACTATCCTAACCAAATGTAACGTAACTACATGTAACATAACTGAACCTAACGTGACAAGACATCTATTGCTGCCCTCCCCAGAGCCAAGCAGATCATACTAGAGCACAGGATAGCGAAGAAATGCCCCGCATAGCCGTGTATAGCACAAA
>NW_016920675.1:17933-18170 GCF_001483705.2 Eufriesea mexicana
TAGGGCTCAGAAATCCGCCGAATAGCCGTGTATAACACAAAAGTCAAAGCTATCCTACCCTAACCTATCCAAACGTAACGTAAGCAATCGTAACAAAACTCAACCTAACGTGCCGAAAACACTATTGCTTGAATCCCTATAGCCAAGCAGAATATATTAGAGCAATGTAGAGCACAAAAATCCTCCGAAATGCAGAGTATAGCGCAGAAGTCAATGCTACCGTCTCCAAACCTAACC
>NW_016920676.1:0-2587 GCF_001483705.2 Eufriesea mexicana
TATAGCTTGCCAATATAATCTTTCCTCCTTGTTTATGCAAGAAAGTTAGCTCACAACGATATTTGACGAAAAAGTCAATAAAATTGATTCTGCCAGGCACATTCTATATCATTGCAATCGCTATAGCACGCCAGTAGAGTCTTTCCCCCTTATTTGTGCAAGAAAGGCAGGTCACCACAATATTAGACGAAAATGTCAATAAAATTGAATTTTCCTGCCTGATTCTACAGCATTTCAGCGGGTATAGCGCGCCAATAGAAACCTTCCTCCTTATTTATGCTAGGCAGTTTGCTCACCACGATATTAGTATAAAATGTCAATAAAAGTGATTTTTCCAGACAGATTCTTCTGCACTGCGGTGGCTATTGCACTCCAAAAGGATTTTCCCCCCATACGTATGCAAGGAAGTCGGCTCTCCACGATATTAGTCAAAAATGTCAATTAAATTGAATATTCCAGCAAGATTCTATATCATTGCAATGCCTATATCATACCAACAGAATATTAGCCCCCTGATTTATGGAAGAAAGTTAGCTCACCACCATATTAGTGGAAAATGTTATTAAAATTGACTTACACAACCAGATTCTTTGGCAATGCAATGGCAATAGCAAGCCATTAGAATCTTTCCGCCTTATTTACGCATGAAAGATAGCTAACCACGATATTAGGCGAAACTGTCAATAGAATTGAACTTTCCAGCCCGATTCTGCTGCATTGCAATGTCTATAGCACGTCGAAAGTACCTTTCCTCCTTACTTACGCAAGGAAGTCGGCTCACCACGAAATTAGTCGAAAATGTCAATAAAATTGAATTTTCCGAGATGATTCTATTGCATTGCAATGGCTCTAGCCCTCCAGATGGATCTTTTCTCCTTACTTAGGGAAGGAAGGTAGCTCACCGCGATAATAGTTGGAAATGACAATAAAATTGAATTTTCCAGCTAGGTTCTATAGCATTGCAATGCCTATAGCATGCCAACAGAATCTATGCTCCTTGTTTATGCAAGAAAGATAGCTGACCACCATATTAGTCGAAAATGTCAATAAAATTGAACTTTACAGCCAGATACTATAGCATTGCAATGGCAATAACACGCCAATGGAATCTCTCCTCCTTATTTATGCAAGAAAGTTAGCTCACCACGATATTAGTCGAAACTGTCAATAAAATTGAACTTTGCAGACAAATTCCAGAGCATTGCAGTGCCTATACCACGCCAAGAGAATCTTTCCTCCATATTTATGCAAGAAAGTTAGCTCAATACGATACCAGTCGAAAATGTCGACAAAATTGAAATTTCCAGACAGATTCTTTGGCATTGCAATGGCAATAGCACGCCAATAGGATCATTCCTCCTTATTTATGGAAGAAAGTTAGCTCACCACGATATTAGTCGAAAATGTCAATAAAATCGAACTTTACAGCCAGATTCTATGGCATTGCAATGCCTATAGCACTCCGAAGGGATCTTGCCTCCTTACCAATCCAAGGAAGTTAACTCACCACGGAATTAGTCGAAAATGACAATAAAATTGAATTCTCCAGCAAGATTCTTTGGCATTGCAATGGCAGTAGCACACCAAAAGTATCTTTCCTCCTTATTTCTGGAAGAAAGTTATCCCACCACGATATTAGTAAAAAATGTCAATAAAATTGAATTTTCCGGCCAGATTCAATAGCATTGCAATCGTTATAGCTTGCCAATATAATCTTCCCTCCTTGTTTATCCAAGAACGTTTGCTCACCACGATATTTGACGAAAATGTCAATGAAATTGAATTTGCCAGGCACATTCTATATCATTGCAATCGCTATAACACGCCAGTAGAATCTTTCCACCTTACTTATGCAAAAAAGGCAGGTCACCACAATATTAGTCGAAAATGTCAATAAAATTGAACTTTCCAGGCAGATTCCACAGCATTGCAATTGCTATAGCACGTCAATAGAATCTTTCCTCCGTATTTATGCAAGAAAGTTAGCTCTCCACGGTATTAGTCGAAGCTGACAATAAAATTGAGCTTTGCAGACAGATTCCAGAGCATTGCAGTGCCTATAGCACGCCTAGAGAATCTTTCCTCCATATGTATGCAAGAAAGTTAGCTCAATACGATACCAGTCGAAAATGTCAACAAAATTGAACTTTCCAGACAGATTCTCTCGCATTGAAATGGGTATAACACGCCAATTGCATCATTCCTCGTTATTTTTAGAAGAAAGTTATCTCACCACGATATGCGTAAAATAAGTCAATAACATGCAATTTTCCAGCCAGATTCTACAGCATTGCAATGGCTATGGTACGCCACAAGGATCTTTCCTCCATACTTATGCAAGGAAGCTAGCTCACCACGATATTATTCGAATATGTCAATAAAATTGAAATTTCCTGCAAGATTCTATAGCATTGCAATGCCTATAGCATGCCAACAGAATCTTTCCTCCTGATTCATGGAAGAAAGGAACCGCTCCAAAATGTTATTCGAAAATGTCTATAAAATTGAATTTTCCGGCCAGATTCTATAGCATTGCAATGGTTATAGCTTGCCAATATAATCTTTCCTCCTTGTTTATGCAAGAAAG
>NW_016920676.1:2871-4876 GCF_001483705.2 Eufriesea mexicana
CACCACGATATTAGTCGAAAATGTCAATAAAATTGAACTTTCCAGCCAGATTCTATGGCATTGCTATGGCTATAGCAAGCCAATAGAATCTTTCATCCTTATTTAAGCAAGGAAGTCAGCTCACCACGGTATTAATCGAAAATGTCAATAAAATTGAACTTTGCAGCCAGATTCTAGTGCATTGCGGTGCCTATTGCACGCCAATAGAATCTTTCCTGCTTATCTATGCAAGGAAGTTGGCTCACCACGATATTAGTCGAAAATGTCAAAAAAATTGAATTTTCCAGCAAGATTCTACAGCATTGCAATGCCTATAGCATGCCAACAGAATCTTTTCTCCTGATTTATGGAAGAAAGATAGCTCACCACCATATTAGACGAAAATGTCTATAAAATTGAATCTGCCAGGCACATTCTATATCATTGCAATGGTTATAGCACGCCAAAAGAATCTTGCCTCCTTATTTATGCAAGGAAGTTAGCTCATCTCGATAGTAGTCTAAAACGTCAATGAAATTCAGTCTGCCAGGCACATTCCATATCATTGCAATGGCTATAGCACGACAAAAGAATATTTCCCCCTTATTTATGCAAGAAAGGTAGCGAACCAAAATATTATTCGAAAATGTATATAAAATTGAATTTTTCGGCCAGATTCTATAGCATTGCAATGGTTATGGCTTGCCAATATAATCTTTCCTCATTGTTTATGCATGAAAGCAAGCTCACCGCGATATTAGTCGAAAATGACTATAAAATTGAGCTTTCCATCCAGATTCTACAGCATTACAATGGCAACAGCACACCAATAGGATCTTTCCTCCTTATTTATGGAAGAAAGTTATCTCACCACGAAATTGGTCAAAAACGTCAAGAAAATTGTTTTCCAGGCAGATACTTCTGCATTGCAATGGCTATAGCTCTCCAGATGGACCTATCCACATTATTTAGGGAAGGAAGTTAGCTCACCACGATATTAGTAGAAAATAACAATAAAATTCAATCTGCCAGGCACATTCCATATCATTGCAACCGTTATAGCACGCCAAAAGGATATTTCCACCTTATTTATGCAAGAAAGGTAGCGCTCCACAATATTATACGAAAATATCAATAAAATTGAATTTTCCGGCCAGATTCTATAGCATTGCAATGGTTATAGCTTGCCAATATAATCTTTCCTCCTTGTTTATGCAAGAAAGTTAGCTCACCACGATAGTTGCAGAAAAAGTCAATAAAATTGAACTTTGCAGCCAGATTCCAGGGCATTACAGTGCATATAGCACGCCAATAGAATCTTTCCTCCTTATCTATGCAAGGAAGTTGGCTCACCACGATATTAACCGAAAATGTGAATAAAATTGAACTTTCCAACAGCATTCTATATCATTGCAATGCCTATAGCACGCCTATAGAATCTAAACTCTTTATTTATGCAAGAAATATAGCCCACCACGATATTGGTCGATACTGTCTATAAAATTGAAATTTCCAGCAAGATTCTATAGCATTGCAATGGTTATAGCACGCCAAAAGAATATTTCCTCCTTATTTATGCAACAAAGGTAGCGCGCCACAATATTATTCGAAAATGTCAATAAAATTGATTTTTCCGGGGAGATTCTATAGCATTGCAATGGTTATAGCACGCCAAAAGAATATTTCCTCCTTATTTATGCAACAAAGGTAGCGCGCCACAATATTATTCGAAAATGACAATAAAATTGAATTTTCCAAGATGATTCTATAGCCTTGCAATGTCTACAGCACGTCAGTAGAATCTCACCTCCTTATATATGCAAGAAAGTTAGATCACCACGATCTAAGTCGAAACTGTCAATAAAATTGGATCTGCCAGGTACATTTCGCATCATTGCAATGGTTATAGCACGCCAAAAGAATATTTCCTCCTTATTTATGCAACAAAGGTAGCGCGCCACAATATTATTCGAAAATGTCAATAAAATTGATTTTTCCGGCGAGATTCTATAGCATTGCAATGGTT
>NW_016920676.1:5642-9391 GCF_001483705.2 Eufriesea mexicana
TGATTCTATAGCATTCCAATGGCTATAGCATGCCAACAGAATCTTTCCTCCTGACTTATGGAAGAAAGATAGCTCACCACGATAATAGTTGAAACTGTCAATAAAATTGAATTTTCCAAGATGATTCTATAGCATTGCAATGTCTACAGCACGTCAGTAGAATCTCTCCTCCTTATTTATGCAAGAAAGTTAGATCACCACGATATTAGTCGAAACTGTCAATGAAATTGGATCTGCCAGGCACATTCCGCATCATTGCAATGGTTATAGCACGCCAAAAGAATATTTCCTCCTTATTTATGCAACAAAGGTAGCGCACCACAATATTATTCGAAAATGTCAATAAACCGTAAAATTGAATTTTCCAGCAAGATTCTATAGCATTGCAATGCCTATAGCATGCCAACAGAATCTTTCCTCCTTGTTTATGCAAGAAAGGTAGCTCACGGCGATAATAGTCGAAAATGTCGATAAAAATGAACTTTTCAGCCAGATTCTATGGCATTGCTATGGCTATAGCTAGCCAATAGAATATTTCATCCTTATTTAAGCAAGGAAGTCAGCTCACCACGATAATTTTCAAAAAGGTCAATAAAATTGAATTTTCCAGCAAGATTCTATAGCATTGCAATGGCGATAGCATGCCAACAGAATCTTTCCTCCTTGTTTATGTAAGAAAGTTGGCTCACAGCGATATTAGTCGAAAATGTCAATAAAATTGAATTTTCCAGACATATTCCGCAGCATTGCAATGGCTAGAGCACTACGAACGGATCTTTGCTTCTTACCTATGCAAGGAAGTTAGTTCACCACGAAATTAGTCGAAAATGTCAGAAAAATTGAATTTTTTAGGACGACTCTATAGCAGTGCAATGTCCATAGCACGACACTAGAACTTCTCCTCCTTATTTATGCAAGAAAGTTAGCTCAGCACGATAATAGTCGAAACTGTCAATAATACTGAACTTTCTAGCAAGATTCTATAGCACTGCAAAGCCTATAGCGCGCCAATAGAATCTTTCCTCCTTCTTTATGCAAGAAAGCTAGCTCATCTCGATATTAGTCGAAAATGTCAATAAAATTCAATCTGCCGGGCACATTCCATATCATTGCAATTGTTATAGCACGCCGAAAGAATATTTCCTACTTATTTATGCAAGAAAGGTAGCGCGCCAAAATATTATACGAAAATGTCCATAAAATTGAATTTTCCAGCAAGATTCTATAGCATTCCAATGCCTATAGCATGCCAACAGAATCTTTCCTCCTGACTAATGGAACAAAGAGAGCTCACCACGATAATAGTCGAAACTGTCAAATAAAATTGAATTTTCCAGCCAGATTCTACGACATTGCAATCTCAATAGCACTCCAAAAGGATCTTTCCTCCTTACTTATGCAAGGAAGTTATCTCACCACGATATTAGTCGAAAATGACAATAAAATTGAATTTTCCAAGATGATTCTATAGCATTGCAATGTCTATAGCACGCCAGTAGAATCTCACCTTCTTATTTATGAAAGAAAGATATCTCACCACGATACCAGTCGAAGCTGTCAATGGAATTGAATCTGCCAGGCACATTCTATATCATTGCAGTGGATATAGCACGCCAACCAGATTCAGTAGCATTGATATGGCTATAGCTAGCCAATAGAAACTTTCATCCTTGTTTCAGCAAGAAAGTTGGCTCACCACGATATTAGTCGAAACTGTCAGTAAAATTGAACTTTGCAGCCAGATTCCAGTGCATTGCAGTGCCTATAGCACGCCAGTAGAATCCTTCCTCCTTATTTATGCAAGGAAGTTGGCTCACCACGATATTAGTCGAAAACGTCAATAAAATTGTATTTTCCGGCCAGATTCAGTAGCATTGCAATGGTTATAGATTGCCAATATAACATGTCCTCCTTGTTTATGCAAGAAAGCCAGCTCACCACGATATTAGTCGAAAATGTCAATAAAATTGAACTTTCCAGCCCGATTCTGCCACATTGCAGTGGCTATAGCACGTCGAAAGTACCTGTCCTCCTTACTTATGCAAGGAAGTCGGCTCACCACGAAATTAGTCAAAAATGTCAATAAAATTGAATTTTCCGAGATGATTCTATTGCATTGCAATGGCTCTAGCTCTCCAGAAGGATCTTTTCTCCTTACTTACGGAAGGAAGTTAGCTCACCGCGACATTAGTAGTAAATGACAATAAAATTGAATTTTCCAGCAAGGTTCTATATCATTGCAATGTCTATAGCACGCCAATAGAATCTAAACTCTTTATTTATGCAAGAAATATAGCCCACCACGATATTAGTCGATACTGTCAATAAAATAGAAATTTCCCGCAAGATTCTATAGCATTGCAGTGCCTATAGCATGCCAACAGAATCTTTCCTACTGATTTATGGAAGAAAGATAGCTCACCACCATATTAGTCGAAAATGTCTATAGAATTGAATCTGCCAGGCATATTCTACATCATTGCTATGGTTATAGCACGCCAAAAGAAACTTTCCTCCTTATTTATGCAAGAAAGCTAGCTCATCACGATATTAGTCGAAAACGCCAATAAAATTCAATCTGCCGGGCACATTCCATATCATTGCAATTGTTATAGCACACCGAAAGAATATTTCCTACTTATTTATGCAAGAAAGGTAGCGCGCCAAAATATACGAAAATGTCCATAAAATTGAATTCTCTAGCATGATTCTATAGCATTCGAATGCCTATAGCATGCCAACAGAATCTTTCCTCCTGACTTATGGGAGAAAGATAGCCCACCACGATAATAGTCGAAACTGTCAATAAACTTGAATTTTCCAGCCTGATTCTACGACATTGCATGTACGACATTGCAATCTCAATAGCACTCCAAAAGGATCTTTCCTCCTTACTTATGCAAGGAAGTTATCTCACCACGATATTTGTCGAAAATGACAATAAAATTGAATTTTCCAAGATGATTCTACAGCATTGCAATGTCTACAGCACGTCAGTAGAATCTCTCCTCCTTATTTACGCAAGAAAGTTAGATCACCACGATATTAGTCGAAACTGTCAATAAAATTGGATCTGCCAGGCACATTGCGCATCATTGCAATGGTTATAGCACGCCAAAAGAATATTTCCTCCTTATTTATGCAACAAAGGTAGCGCACCACAATATCATTCGAAAATGTCAATAAAATTGATTTTTCCGGCGAGATTCTATAGCATTGCATCGGTTATAGCTTGCCAATATAATCTTTCCTCCTGATTTATGGAAGAAAGATAGCTCACCACCATATTGGTCGAAAATGTCTATAGAATTGAATCTGCCAGGCATATTCAATATCATTGCTATGGTTATAGCACGCCAAAAGAATCTTTCCTTCTTATTTATGCAAGAAACCTAGCTCATCTCGATATTATTCGAAAATGACAATAAAATTGAATTTTCCAAGATGATTCTATAGCCTTGCAATGTCTACAGCACGTCAGTAGAATCTCTCCTCCTTATTTATGCAAGAAAGTTAGATCACCACGATTTTAGTCGAAACTGTCAATAAAATTGGATCTGCCAGGCACATTCCTCATCATTGCAATGGTTATAGCACGCCAAAAGAATATTTCCTCCTTATTTATGCAACAAAGGTAGCGCACCACAGTATTATTCGAAAATGTCAATAGAATTGATTTTTCCGGGTAGATTCTATAGCATTGCAATGGTTATAGCTTGCCAATATAATCTTTCCTCCTTGTTTATGCA
>NW_016920677.1:0-481 GCF_001483705.2 Eufriesea mexicana
ATGCAGCCGTTCATACACCCATACATCCATACATCCATACATTCACATATCCGTACGTCTATAGATCCAACCATCCATACTTCGACCCATCCACACGTGCAACAATTCATAGATTCATCCACCCATGTATCCATCCGCCAATACATCCATACATACAACCGTACATCCATACATACATCCTTCCATTCTTTCATGCATACATACATCCATAGATCCACACATCCATACAACGATAAATCCATCCATTCCGTACTCCAATCCATCCATACATACATGCATCCATACATCCATACATCATTTCATACATCCATTCATACACCTATCCATCCATCCATACATACACCTATACATACATCCATACATACATCCATACACACTTCCATTCATACATTCATACATACATCAATACATACATCCATACATACATATATACAGACATCCATACTCCCATACATACATCCATTCATAAATCCATCCATAC
>NW_016920678.1:0-567 GCF_001483705.2 Eufriesea mexicana
AAAAATCCACCACAATGAAATGTATGGCACAAAAGTCAAACATTACCCAAACAAACCTAACCTTATCAAACGTAACTTATCTCAAGCAGACACGCCGCTGCTACAACTTCCGGCCACCGCAGAGCAAAACAGACTATATTAGATCACAGTAGTGCGCAGAAATCTTCCGAATATCAATGTACAGCACAAAATACGAAGCTGTCCAATACCAATTTAACCAAACGTAGCATAACCAAACTTAACCTAGCTCGACCAAACCGCCCTACGCCTCTACTGCTGACCTCCCCAGAGCCGAGCAGAATGTAGTACAGCCCCGTTGACCAAGGAAATCCGCGGCGTTGAAGCGTATATCGCAAAAGTCGAAACGAAGATACCCTAGCCTTACCTGCCAAACCTTACCCAACCAAACCTTGCCTAACCCAGTACAACGTGCCAAGACCACCATTGTTGTCTTTCCCTGGGCCATGCTGAACACATCAGATCATCGTGGAGCGCAGATATCCCCCGAGTAGCAGTGTACACCACAAAAGTCAAAGATATCCCCGCCTAACGTAACTAACCATAACA
>NW_016920679.1:0-541 GCF_001483705.2 Eufriesea mexicana
CTGCTCGTCTCTGCGGAGGCCAGCTAGAGTGTTCGTGGCACGATAGGTTGGCATGTGTTGCGTTTGGTTGTTTTAGATTATGTTACGTTTGGTCAGGATGGCTCTGACCTTTGCGTTATACACGTATAAACGGTGGATTTCTGCGTTCTTCTGTGCTCTAGCATGCTCTGCTTGGCTCTGGGGATGCCTGTAATAGTGGTCTCGGCAGGTTAGGTTGAAATATGGTACGTTCGGCTATGTTATGTTAGCTTTGATTATGTTTGGGTAGCTTCAAATTTTCTGCTATACACAGCGATACTATGGATTCCTGCGCCCAACTGCCCTCTATTGCGCTCTGCTCGGCTCTGTGGAGACGAGAAATGCTGGTCGTGACTCGTTAGGTGGTGTTATATTACGTTCGGTTGTGTTTGGTTTTCTTCGGTTTAGTTGGGATGGCTATACCGTTTGTGCTCAACACTGATATTCTAAGGACTTTTGCGCTCTACTGTGCTCTAGTATATTATGCTTGGCGCTGGGGAGGCCAGTAATGGTGGTCTCCTCC
>NW_016920680.1:0-480 GCF_001483705.2 Eufriesea mexicana
TTAACTTTCTTGCATAAATGAGGAGGAAAGATTCTATTGGCATGATATAGGCCATGCAAAGCTGCTGAATCTTCCTGGAAAATTCAATTTTATTGACATTTTCGACTTATATCGTGGTGAGCTAGCTTTATTGCATAAATAAGGAAGAAAGATTCAATTTGCGCGCTATAGCCGTCGCAATGTTATAGAATCTGTCTGGAAAGTTCAATTTTGTTGATATTTTCGACTAATATCGTGGTGAGCTATCTTCCTTTCGTAAGTAGGGAGGAAGGATGCCTTTGAGTGCTATAGCCATTGCAATAATATAGAATGAGGCTGGAAAATTCTATTTTGCTGACATTTTAGACCAATATCGTGGTGGGCCACCTTCCTTGCATAAATAAGGGGGAAGGATTCAATTGGGGTGCAATATCCATTGCGTGGATATGGAATGTGTTTGGAAACTTCAAATTTACTGACATTTTCGACTAACATCGTGGT
>NW_016920681.1:0-1340 GCF_001483705.2 Eufriesea mexicana
TATAGCACGCCAACAGAATATTTCCTCATTATTTATGAAAGAAAGATAGCTGACCACGATAATTGTCGAAACTGTCACTAAAATTGTACTTTCCAGCCAGATTCTATACCTTTGCAAAGGCTATAACACGCCAATAGGATACTTCCTCCTTACTTATGCAAGAAAGGTATGTCACCACGATACTAGTCGAGAATGTCAGGTAAATTGAATTTTCCAGCCAAATTCAATAGCATTGCAATGGCTATAGCGCGCCTATAGAATATTTCCTCCTTATTTATGCAAGAGAGGCAGCTCATCACGATGTTCGACAGAAATGTCTATAAAATTGAATTTTCCAGCCGGATTATAATGCATTGCAATGGCTATAGCACTCCAGAGGAATCTTTCCGCCTTACTTAGGGAAGGAAGTTAGCTTACCACGATATTAGTAGAAAATGACAATTAAATTGAATTTTCCAGCAAGAATTTATAGCATTGCAATGCCTATAGCACGCCAATGGAATCTTTCCACCTTATTTATGCAAGAAAGATAGTTTTCCATGATATTAGTCCAAGATGTCAATAAAATTGAATTTTCGAACCATATTCTAAATAATTGCAAAGGCTATATCTCGCCAATAGGATATTTCCTCCTTATTTACGCAAGAAAGGTAGCTGACCACGATATTAGTCAAAAATGTCTATAAAACTGAGCTCTCCAGCCAGATTCTATAACATTGCAATGGCAACAGCAAGCTCGCCAGTAGTATCTTTCCTCCTTATTTATGCAAGAAAGGCAGCTCACCACAATATTAGTCGAAGATGTTAACAAAACTGAACTCTCTAGCCAGATTCTACAGCATTTCAGCGGCTATAGCACGCCTATAGTATCTTTCCTCCTTACTTATGCAAGAAAGTTAGCTCACCACGATATTAGTCGAAACTGTCGTTAAAATTGAACTTTCCAGACAGATTCTATAGGATTGCAAAGGCTATAGCAGGCCAATAGAATATTTCCCCCTTTCTTAAGCAAGAAAGGTAGCTCACCACGATATTAGTCGAAACTGTCAGTAATATTGAACTTTCCAGCCAGATTCTATAGCATTGCAAAGCATATAGCACGCCAATAGAATCTTTCCTCCTTACTTAAGCAAGAAAGTTAGCTCACCACGATATTAGTCGAAACTGTCAGTAATATTGAACTTTCCAGCCAGATTCTATAGCATTGCAAAGGCTATAGCACGCCAATAGAATCTTTCCTCCTTACTTAAGCAAGAAAGCTAGCTCACCACGATATTAGTCGAAACTGTCGTTAAAATTGAGCTTTCCAGACAGATTCTATAGGATTGCAAAGGCTATAG
>NW_016920682.1:0-648 GCF_001483705.2 Eufriesea mexicana
GAACCTGGCTGGAAAATTCAATTTTAATGACATTCTCGGCAAATTTCGAGGTTACCTAACTTTCTAACATAAATAAGGAGGAAAGACACTTTTGGCGTGAAATAGCCATTGCAATGCTATAGACTCTGCCTGGAAAATTCAATTATATTGACATTTTCGACAAATATCGCGGTGAACCAACTTTCTTGTATAAATATGGATGAAATATTCTATTGGCGCGCTATATACATTGCAATCCTACAGAATCTGAATGGAAAACTCGATTTTAATGACATTTTCGACTGATATCGTGGTGAGCTACCTTCCCCGCCTAAATCATGAGAAAAGATACTATTGGCGTGCTATTTCCATTGCGCTGCTATAGAATCTGGTTGGAAAACTCATTTTTATTGACATTATCGGCTACTATCGTGGTGACCTAGCTTTCTTGCATATACAAGAATGAAAGCTTCTACTGGCGTACTATAGCCACTGCAATCGTTTAGAACCTGGCTGGAAAATACAATTTTATTGACATTATCGACTAATATCGTGGTGAGCAAACTTTCCTGCAAATAAATAAAGAAGGAATATCCTGTTGGCGGAATATATCCATGGCAATGCTACAGAATCTGGCTGGAAAACTCGATTTTATGGACATTTGCGACT
>NW_016920683.1:0-238 GCF_001483705.2 Eufriesea mexicana
GACAGTTCAGATCAGGTCTGGTCAGGCCAGGCAAGGTCGGTGATGGTCAGGTCAGGTCAGGTCTGGTCAAGTCAGGTCAGGTCAGGTTAGGTCAGTCAGGACAGGTCAGGTCAGGTAAAGCCGGTTAAAGTCGGGACGGGTCAGGTCAGGTCGGGTCAGGTAAGGTCAGTTCAGGTCAGATCATGTCATATCAGGTCACATCATGTCAGGTCAGGCCAGGCAAGGTCGGGGCTGGTCA
>NW_016920684.1:0-1034 GCF_001483705.2 Eufriesea mexicana
AGGATAGGCTACTTTGACTTTTGTGCTGTTCATTGCTGTTCGGTGCATTTCTGCGCTCTAATGTGCTCTAATGCGCTCTGCTTGAAGCTGCGGAGGTCAGCAATAGCGGTCTCGGCGCAATAGGTTTAGTTAAGCCTCGTTTGCATCTGATCTATGTCTGGCCATGCTGCGACATAGTAGCTTAGACTTTTTTGCCACTGACTGCCGTCCGGTGGACTTCTGTGTTCTACTGCGCTCTATTATACTCTGCTTGGCTCTGTGGACGCCAGCAGCTGTGGTCGCGGCACGTTAGGTTCAGCTATGGTACGCTTGGTTAGGTTTGGTTAGGCCAGAATAGGTTAGGATATCCCCGAATATTGTAACATGCACTGCTAGTCGGTGGATTCCTGCGCTCTACATAGCTCTGCTATACTCTGCTCAACTCTGTGGCAGCGAGCAGTAGCGGATGCGGCACGCTAGGTTTAGGTAGGTTACATTTGGCTAATTTCGGTTAGGGTAAGTATAGCTATGACAGCCATTACTTTGCGCTGTAGACTGTTGCACGGCGTGTTCCTGTGATCTACTGTGCTCTACTACATTCGGCTCTGCTCCGGAGAGACCAGGAGCACTGGACGCGGAACGTAATATTTGGTTGTGCTGCGTTCGGTTAGGTTAGATCAGGCCAGGTTAGGTTAGGATATCTACGGCTTTTGTGCTATTCAACGCAATGCGGTTGATTTCTGCGCACTAATGTGCTCTAGTACATTCTGATTTTCTCCATGGAGGCCAGAAGTAGTCGTCTCGTCATGTTAGATTGAGCTAGGCTTCGTCTGGTTATGCCGCGTTCAGCTATGTTAGAATATGCTACTGTGACTCTCGTGCTTTACACTGCTTCTCGGAAGGTTTCTGTGATCTACTGCGGCCTACTACATTCTGCATTGCTCTGGGGAGGCGAGGATCAGCGGTTGCGGCACGCTATGTTGGGCAATGCCACATTTTGGTAGGTTTGGTTAGGTCAGGTTGTGTTAGGATATGTACGGTTTTTTCGCTGATCA
>NW_016920685.1:0-562 GCF_001483705.2 Eufriesea mexicana
TGTGTTATACGCTGCCTTTCACAGGATGTCTTGGCCCTACGTTGCTCCACTCTATCCTACTCAACTCAGGGTAGGTCAGAAATAGCGGCCGCGGCACGCTTGGTAGGACTACGTCACGTTTGGTTAGGTTAGGCTTGTTTGGGTTATGCAGGATACCTATATCTCTTGCGACGTACACTACAATCCGGTGGATTTCAGCGAGCTACTCTGCTCTAGCATGTACTGCTTGGCCCTGTGGAGGCCGAAAATTGTGACCGCGGCTGGTTAGGCTGTGTTAGGTCACGATTGGCTATGTTATGTTTGCTTGGGTCCGGTTTGGATAGCTTTCACTTTTCTGCTGTACCTTGCGATTATGTGTATTTCGGCGGTCCCATCTCCTATAATATGTTCTGCCTGGCTCTGTTGAGGCCAGCAACAGCGGCCGTGAGTACGTTTGAGTTAGGTTACGCTTGGGTATGTTACGATTGGTTACGTTGGGAGGGGATAGCTTTGACATTTATGCTAAGCACCGTCATTCGATGCACTTCTGCTGTTTATGTTGCCATACTATCATCTGCTCGTC
>NW_016920686.1:0-485 GCF_001483705.2 Eufriesea mexicana
TCCAGAGCATTGCAATGGCCACAGCACGCCAAAAGGATCATTCCTCCTTTCTTATGCATGACATATAGCTCACCACGATATTAGTCGAAAATATCAATAAAATTGTATTTTCCTGCCAGATTCTGTAGCATTGCAACGGCTATAGCACGCCACAGGGATCTTTCCTCCTTACCTATGCAAGGAAGTTATCTCGCTACGATGTTAGTCATAAATGTCAATGAATTTGAATCTTCCAAACAGTTTCTATAGAAATGCAATGGCTACAGCACGCCAATAACGTCTGCCTTCCTTATTTATGCAAAATAAGATAGCTCACCACGATATTTGTCGAAACTGTCAATAAAATTGAACTTTCCACCCAGATTCTATAGCATTGCAAGGACTATAGCACGCCAACAGAATCTTTCCTCCTTATTTATGCGAAAAAGGTAGCTCAATACGATATTAGTCGAAAATGTCAGTAGAATTGAGTTTTACAGACAAAT
>NW_016920687.1:0-233 GCF_001483705.2 Eufriesea mexicana
ATCACCTAATCTATCCTAACCTAACCTAACCCAAACCAACCTAACCCAAACTAAACAACCCCAACGTAACCTAACCTAACCTAACCTAACCTAACCTAACCTAACCTCACAAAACGTAACGAAACCTACCCAACCAAACTTTACCTATCCGTACCAAACCTTGCGTAACGTAACCTAACCTAACCTAACCTAACCTAACCAAACTTGACCTGGCCCAACCGGGCGTGACATGA
>NW_016920688.1:0-561 GCF_001483705.2 Eufriesea mexicana
CAGTAAAACTGTATTTTACAGCCAGATTCTACAGGACTGCAATGGCTATAGCACGCCAATAGATTATTTCCTCCTTATTTATGCACGAAAGTGAGCTCACCACGATATTAGCCGAAAATGTCAATAAAATTGAATTTTCCAGGACGATTCTATAGCTTTGCAACGCCCAAAAAAATATCATTGCAATGGCTATAGCACACAAAAAGCATCTTTCCTCCTTACTTATGCAAGGAAGTTAGCTCACCACGATATTAGTCGAAAATGTCAATAAAATTGAACTTTCCAATCACATTCGAAAGCATTGCAATGGCTACAGCTCGCCAGCAGGATCTTTCCTCCTTATTTATGCACGAAAGTAAGCTCACCACGATATTAGCCGAAAATGTCAATAAAATTGAGTTTTCCAGGACGATTCTATACCATTGCAATGGTTATAGCATTCAAAAAGCATCTTTCCTCCTTACCTACGCAAAGAAGTTAGCTCACCACGATGTTAGTCGAAAATGTCAACAAAATTGTATTTTCCAGCAACATTCTGTATCATTGCAATTGCTATAGCAC
>NW_016920688.1:690-982 GCF_001483705.2 Eufriesea mexicana
CTTTCCTCCTTACTTACGCAAGGAAGTTAGCTCACCACTGTGTTGTTCGAAAATGTCAATAAAATTGAATTTTCCAGCAAGATTCTATAGCAGTCCAATGGCTATAGCACGCCAATAGAAACTTTCCTCCTTATTTTTGCAAGGAAGATTTCTCACCACGATATTAATGGACAGTGTCAATAAAATTGGATTTCCCTTCCAGATTCTATAACTTTGCCATGACTAGAGATCGCCAACAGAATGTTTCCTGCTTACTTACGCAAGGAAGTTAGCTCACCACGATATTAGACGA
>NW_016920689.1:0-575 GCF_001483705.2 Eufriesea mexicana
AGCTTGGAGAATAGGTCGCCTAACGTCTTCAACCAATGTCTAGAACAGCCATCTACTTGCCAGGGAATAAGTCTATTCAAAACCTATAAACTGCCATAGCTTGGTGACTAGATAGCCTAACGTCTACAACCAATGGCTAGAACAGCCATCTACTTGCCAGGGAATAGGTCTATACAAAATCTATAACCTGTTATAGTATGGTGAATAGATGGCCTAACGCCTTCAATCCAATGGCAGGTACAGCCATCTACTTGCCAGAGAATAAGTCTATTAAAAAAAAAAGAAGCTTGGTGAATAGATCGCCTAACGCCATCAATCCAATGCCAAGTACAGCCATCTACTTGCCAGAGAAGAAATCTATTCAAAATCTATAATCCGTCATAGCATGGTGAATAGATCGCCTAACGCCTTCAATTCAATGACAGGGACAGACATTTTCTTGCCAGAAAATAGGTCTATTCAAAATCTATAACCTGTTATAGCAGGGTGAATAGATCGCCTAACCCCTTCAATCCAATGGCTAGTGCAGCCATTTACTTGCCAGAGAATAGGTCTTTTCAAAGTCTATAGTCTGT
>NW_016920690.1:0-423 GCF_001483705.2 Eufriesea mexicana
TAAAGGACGCAGAAATACACCGAATAGAAGTGTGTAGCACAAAAGACAACGTTACCCTATCCTGACCTAACCAATCGTATCATAAGCAGACGTAACTTAACCCAAACTGACGTGCCACGAAAGCAATTGCTGGCCTCACGATAGCTAAGCAGAGTATAGCAGATCAACGTAGAACGCTCAAATCGCACGAAACCAACATAATCGAATGTAACCAATCCCAAACTAAAGTGCGAAGCCCGCAATGACTGGCCTCGCCACCACCAAGCAGTATATATTAGAGGAGAGTAGAGAGCAGAGGTCAAAGTAATGGCAGTGTATAGCACGATAGTCAAAGATATCCTAACCAAACCCAAACAAACCTAACCTAACCGAACGTAACGTAAACCAGCCTGACGCGCCGCGGTCACTGTTTCAAGCATACCC
>NW_016920691.1:0-398 GCF_001483705.2 Eufriesea mexicana
TGTTTGGTTACACTACGTTTGGTTAGGTTAGGTTAGGCCATGATAGGTCAGGATATGTTAGACCTATGTGCTATACACTGCAATGCGTTGGATTTCTGCGCTCTGCTTTGCTGTGGTACACTCTTTATAGCTCTGCGCAGGCCATTAGTGGTTGACTCGGCGCGGTGGGTTGAGCTATGCAACTTTCGGTAGTGTTGCGTACGGCGGGGTTAGGGTGAGATAGTTCAGACTTTTGTGCCATACACTGCTACACACCGATTTCTGCGCTCTACTGCGTTCAAATATCTTCTGCTTGGCTCTGGGGTTGCCAGTAATAGTGTTATCGGCACGTTAGGTTGGATTATGTTACGTTTCGTCAGGGTAGGTTAAGAAGGCAAGGTTAGGATATCTACGCCTTT
>NW_016920692.1:0-478 GCF_001483705.2 Eufriesea mexicana
GTCAGGTCAGCCCAGGTCATATCAGGTCAGGTCAGATCAGATGATGTCAGTCCAGGTCAGTTCCGTTCAGGCCAGGTCAGGCAAGGTCAGGTCAAGATAGATCAGGTCATGTCAGGTCAGGTCAGGTCAGTTCAGGTCACGACAGTTCAGATCAGGTCAGGTCAGGTCTGGTTAGGTCAGTTCAGGTCAGGTCTGGTCAGGTCAGGTCAGATCAGTCTGGTCTGGTGAGGTCAGGTCACGTCAGGTCGGGTCACCTCTGGAATAGTCAGGCCAGTTCAGTTCAGGTCAGGAGATGACAGGTCAGGTCAGGTCAGGTCAGGTCAGCTCAGGCCAGATCAGTCAGGACAGGTCAGGTCAGGTCAGATCAGATCAGGTCAGTTCAGGTCAGTTCAGGTCAGTTCAGGTCAGGCCAGGACAGGCAAGGTCAGGTAAAGTTAGATCAGGTCATGTCGGGTCAGGTCATACCAGGTCAGGTCAG
>NW_016920693.1:0-535 GCF_001483705.2 Eufriesea mexicana
TATTTATGCCGAAAAGTTTGCGCACCACCATATTAGTCGATAATGAGCTTTCCGGCCAGATTCAGCAGCAATGCAAGGGCTACAGAAAATCAATAGAATCTTTCCATCGTATTTCTACAGATACGTCTGCTCACCGCGATGTTAGTCGAAAATGTTTATAAAATCGGACTTTGCAGTCAGATTCAATTGCAATGCAATGGCTGTAACAAACCGACAGGATGTTTCCTCCTTATTTATGTAGAATATCTTGCTAACCACGATATCAGTCGAAATTTCCAATAAAATAGAGCTTTTCAGTCAGATTCTATTGCAATGATGTGGCTATAGCAAACCAATAGAACCGAACCTCGTTGTTTACGCAGAAAGGACTGCTCAGCTCAATATTAGTCGAAAATGTAAATTGAATTGGACTTTTCAGGCAGATTCGATTGTAATGCAATGGCTATATCACAGCACTAGTATCTTTCCACCATATTTACGCAGAAAGGTTTGCTCACCGCAATATTAGACGAAAATGTCTATAAGATTGAGTTTT
>NW_016920694.1:0-497 GCF_001483705.2 Eufriesea mexicana
GTCGAAAATGTCAATAAAATTGTATTTTCCAGACAGATTCTATAGCATTGCAATGGCTATAACTCGCCAATAGAATTTTCCCTCCTCACTTATGCAAGAAAGTTAAGTCACCACGATATTAGCCGAAAACGTCAATAAAATTGAATTTTCCAGACAGGTTCTATAGCATTACAATGGATATAGCACGCGAGTAGAATCTTTCCTCCTGATATATGTATGAAACATAGGTCACCACGATATTAGTCGAAAATGTCAATAAAATCGAATTTTCCAGACAGGTTCTATAGCATTACAATGGATATAGCACGCGAGTAGAATCTTTCCTCCTGATATATGTATGAAACATAGGTCACCACGATATTAGCCGTAAATGTCAATAAAATTGAATTTTCCAGCCCGATTCTATAGCATTTCTATGGCTCTAGCACGCCAGGAGAATCTTTCCTCGTTATATATGCAAGAAAGATAGGTCACCACGATATTAGTCGAAAATGTCA
>NW_016920695.1:0-453 GCF_001483705.2 Eufriesea mexicana
TATCTACCGAACTTGGCGTAACCTAACCTAACCAACCGTAACCTGACTCAACCTAACTTTCCGTGAACATTATTGATGGCCTCCCCAAAACCAAGCTAGGAATATTAGAACGCAGTAGAATGCACAGATCCGCCGAATAGCAGTAAAAAGCAGAAAAGTCGTAGCTATCATGTCCTAACCTTGCCAAGCGTAACATAACCAAACGTAACATAACAAAACCTAGCATGACGAAGCCATTTGCCTCCCAACCCAGATCCAAGCAAAACAAGTTAGAGGGGAATGGAGTACCGAAATACATGGAACCGCAGTTTGTAGCAGAAAAGTCACGGCATTCGTAACCTAACCCAGGCAAACGTAACCTACCCAAACGCAGCCAAACCCAGACTAACCTGTCGAGACCGATATTGCTGGCCCCCCACAGATCCAAGCAGAGAATACTAGAGGAAAGTAGGC
>NW_016920696.1:0-578 GCF_001483705.2 Eufriesea mexicana
TTGCTGCGCAAAGCGCAGAAGTCAAATATATCGTAACATAGCCTGACCTAACCTAACTTATCCAAACGTTGCCAAACAGAGCGTAACGTGCCGATAGCACTATTGCCTGCTCTCCCGGGCCCAAGCTGAAGATATGGCACCGAAGAGCGTAGAAATCCACAGCATTGCAGAGTGAAGCAATGAAGTCTAGGGTACACTAACCTAACCTCATATAACCTAACCAAACCGAACGTAGCCTAATTCAACGTTACGTGCCTCCATCACTATTGGTGTCTTTCCCGGAGCCAAGCTGAACATACTAGACCACAGCGGAGTGCAGAAGTCCACCGAATAAAGTGTACACCGCAAAAGTCAAAGCTACAATCTACAAACATAACCGGTCGTAACATATACAAACGTAACCGAACTCAAACTAACGTGCAGCGACACCTATTGCTGTCCTGCATAGGGTCGAGCAGAGTATAGTAGACTTGAGCAGAGCGCAGGAATCCACCGAATAACAGTCTTCGCCAAGAAAGTTAAAGGTAACCAAACATAACCTAACCGAACGTAACCTAACTCAACCTGTCATGCCGAGA
>NW_016920697.1:0-1813 GCF_001483705.2 Eufriesea mexicana
TTTGCAAGTCAATGCCACACATGTTTCTCTCTTGATACATATGCTGTCTCTTTTCTGTTTCTTAATTTGTCATAATATACATTTCCGCTTCTCATTCCCTTTATTCAAACTTAACACATTAGCGATGATCACTGACTTCGACCATTGATATTAATATTAATTTAGATTAGGAATTAAACATACCTTTCAATCTCACTGTATTCTTCATATCTTGTTGTTATAAAAGGCCATCAACTAAATTAATTGTATTCCTTTTTGTCTGCCTAAACCATCTCCATTTTCTGAATTTTCATTTGACTATCAAAGATTTCTATCTTGTATGTCATATGGTTAACCGACCTACATGCAATAGACATATCATACTTTACATATTTATATTGCTGCTTCAAATTTTTCTCGCTATAAAATATAATTCTTGACATGTACGCTCATGATATTCCATGAGTCCAATATTTTTCTATTGTTGCACGTGCCTGTTTATTTCAACAGAATATTGTCTTTTTTAACTTACACTATTTAATTATAACTAAAGGTTATGTTAATACAAATACTTACATTTTTTTCGTGATGCAGGCAAACCTGCATGGTCAGAATAATGCTTCCGGCGTTTGTTTGTAATTTTTTCTCATTTCTCATGCACTCTCCTGTTCACCTGGAGAAAAATTAACAAATCGCTCAATTTCTGTTTGATTTATGAAATTTTATTCTTGCGTTGTAACGGCGTACCTTTGCATATTTGTCGTTTGCCAGGTAAAGAAATGAATGCTGATTGTCTAATTAAAACCGCTGTTTCGGCTGAATTTATTAAAGAATGTAGAAAACTTTACGATTTTATTTATGAAAATAAATTAAAATATATTACGTGCGCGTAACCAGAGTTAGTAAACTATGTGAGCAACTATTCCAAAATCATAGATGGCGCTGATCGCAGGCGGTAAAATTTTTATTCGAACTGGATACTAGATATCAATTCGACAGTAGAAAATTAATAAATTGCCAAGTTTTTGTAATTAATTCATGAACATTTATAGCTATGCACCAAAGTAGGAATTTTAGGCAACATTCTTTTACGATGGTTAATTTAATATATAGTTAGTGGTAAATAAAATTGCTATAGAAAACTGTATTTCTTGCATAATATCCTTATTATGTTGTAATAAATATATACTAGAATAAGAAAGCGTAAAAAATAAATTTTTTTATTAACAAATTTTATTTACAATTGTATATTTTCAGAGTATTCATAGGCGGAAAATGAATGTAAGCTAAAAAATGGATTGAAAAAAAATAGCAAGGCAATAACCAGGAATTGAACCCTGGCCCTCACGGTTATACTAATTCTCAACCTTCCTGTTTCATGCCACAACCCCCCAAGAAATAAAAAGAAACAGATACATAATTATAGTAGTAATAAAACTTCAATCGCAAATATTTCAAAGATTCAACTGAATCGGTGACACAAAGAACTTACACTCTACTTGTCAGTACATTGGTACTGCGAGCTACCTTTGACGCTGCTGCGAGCATGACAGTAAGAATACGAGGGCGAACTTTGGGTATATGAGAGCTTACAGAGTACTATACGAATACTTATGGCTTTCGCGAGCTTCCGAGCTTGCGAGATTTTTTACCGACTTTTGGTTATAAAATTTCGGCCAGAGAACCAGTGGCAAAAGTCGATATCTTTCGACGAAGACCGAATCGATTCCGGGACTAAACAAACGAATCCACAGGTGTATACGTATAATGCGTGGAAATTGCGTGGGTGTAGGTCACGTGGTTCGAATGTTATAGCGTTTCAAAGACAGAATAT
>NW_016920698.1:0-501 GCF_001483705.2 Eufriesea mexicana
GAATCGTCCTGGAAAATTCAATTTTAATGTCATTTTCGACTAATATCGTGGTGAGATAGCTTCATAGCATAAGTAAGGAGGAAAGATACTTTTGGAGTGCTATTGAGGTTGCAATGTCGTAGAATCTGGCTGGAAAATTCAATTTTTTTGACATTTTTAACTAATATCGTGGAAAGCTAACTTTCTTGCATTAACAATGTGGAAAGAATCTATTGGCGTGCTATAGCCTTTGCAATGGTGCAGAATCTGGCTGGAAAATTCAATTTAATCAATTTTATTGACATTTTGGTCTAATATCGTGGTGAGTTATCTTTCTCGCATAAATAAGGAGGAAAGAATCTATTGGCGTGCTATAAGCTTTGCAATGCTATAGAATCATGCTGGAAAGCGCAATATTATTGACAGTTTCGACTATTATCGTGGTGAGCTGCCTCTCTTGCCTAAATAAGCAGGGTAGATTCTATTGGCGTGCTATAGACATTGCAATGATATAGAATGTGC
>NW_016920698.1:525-1460 GCF_001483705.2 Eufriesea mexicana
TTTCGGCTAATATCGTGGTGAGATAACATTCTCGCATATATAAGGAGGATAGACCCTATTGGCGTGCTAGGGACAATGCAATGCAGTTGAATCTGGTTGGAAATTTCAAATTTATTGACATTTTCGACTTATATCCTGATGAGCTAACTTTCTTGCATAAACAAGGAGGAAAGTTTATATTGGCAAGCTATAACCATTGCAATGCTATAGAATCTGGCCGGAAAAATCAGTTCTATTGACATTTTCGAATGATATAGTGGTGCGCTGCCTTTCTTGCAGGAATCAGGAGGAAAGATACTTTTGGCGTGCTATAACCATTGCAATGATGTAGAATGTGCTTGGCAGATTCAATTTTATTGACAGTTTCGACTAATATCGTGGTGAGCTAACTTTCTTGCATAAATAAGGAGGAGAGATTCTACTGGCGTGCTATAGGCATTGCAATGCTATAGAATCATCCGCGAAAATTCAATTTTATTGTCATTTTCGGCTAATATCGTGGTGAGATGACATTCTCGCATAAAAAAGGATGAATGATTCTATTGGCTTGTTATAGCCTTCGCAATGCTATAGAATCCGGTTGGAAAATTCAATTTTATTGACATTTTGTGCTAATATCGTGGTGAGTTTTCTTTCTCCCATAAATAAGGTGGAAAGACTCTATTGGCGTGATATAGGCTCTGCAATGCTATAGATTCTTGTTGGAAAGTTCAATATTATTGACAGTTTCGACCATTACCGTGGTGAGCTATCTTTCTTGCATAAGTAAGGAGGAGAGATTCTACTGGCGTGCTATAGACACTGCAATGCTATAGAATCGTCCTGGAAAATTCAATTTTATTGTCATTTTCCATTAATATCGTGGTGAGCTTACTTCCTTCCCTAAGTAAGGGGGAAAGATCTTTCTGGAGTGCTATAGCCATTGCAATGCAGTA
>NW_016920699.1:0-12638 GCF_001483705.2 Eufriesea mexicana
CCCTGGTGAGGCTAGCAATGGTGGTCGCGGCACATTAGCTTGAGTTAGGTTATGTTTGGTTATATTAAGGTTGGATACGTTAGGAGCAGATAGCTTTGACTTTAGTGCTGTCGTCTGCCATTAAGTGGATTTCAGTGCTATAAAGGGCTCCAATATTTTCAGTTTGGCTCTGCTGATGCCAGCAATATTTGTCTCAGCACGTTATGCTGAGTCAGGCTGTTGTCAATTAGGCTGGGTTAGACTAAGTTTTGACAGGATAGCTTCAACTCTTGTGCTCTACACTGCTATTCGGCAGATTTCAGGGCTCTGCTGTCCTCTAGTATGTCCCGCTTGGCTCTGGGGTGGGCAGCAAGAGCGGCCTCGATATGGTAGGTTGAGTTACGCTATGTTGGGTTATGTTCCGTTAGTTCGAGTTAGGTATACGTGGATTTGACATCTCTGATGTACACTGCGATTCTATGGATTTCTGCGTTCTACTCCACACTAATGTGTTCTGCTTGGCTCTCAGCAGGCCAGCAAATGTGTTCGCGGAGCGTTAGGTTGAGTTATGTTACGTTTGGTTATGTTACGATCTGTCGGGTTAGGAGAATGTAGCTTTGACGTTAGTGCTGTAGTCCGCAATCAGGTTGATCTCTGCGCCCATGAGAGCCCTAATATTTTCAGTTTGCCCTTGGCAGGGCCAGCAATGTTGGTTTTTGCACGTTATGTGAGTCAAGCTGCGTTCGGTCAGGTTGGGATAGGCTATGTTTGGGCAGCATATATTTACCTTTGGGCTGTACACTGCTGTACAGTGGATTTCTGAGCTCAGCTAGGCTCTAGCATGTCCTGCTTGACTCTGTGGAGGGCAGCAATAGCGGTCTCTGCACGTTAGGTTTAGTAATGTTATGTCATGTTCGGTTATGTCAGGATTGGTTAGGTTAGGAGAGAGTAGCTTTGACTTTATTGCAACCGTCTGCTGTTAGGTGGATTTCTGCGCCCCACAGTACTCAAATATCTTCAGCTTGACCCTTGGAAGGCTAGCAATAATTTCCTCGGATCTTTACGTTTTGTCAGGTTACGTTAGCTTGGGCCGGCATGTGCTATGTTTGGTCAGGACAGCTGTTACTTTTGTCCTGTGCACTACTATCCGGAGGATTTCTGCGCTCTACTCTGCTCTAGCATGTCCTGCTTGACTCTGTGGAGGGCAGCAATAGCGGTCTCTGCACGTTAGGTTTAGTAATGTTATGTCTGGCTATGTTCTGTTGGCTTGGGCTAGGTATGCGTAGCTTTGACTTTTCTGATATACACAGCGATTTTATGTATTTCTGCGTTCTACTCCCCGCTGGTGTAGTCTGCTTGTCTCTGTGGAGGCCAGAAATTGTGGCGGCGACATGTCAGGTTGAGTTAGGCTACGTTCGGTTATGTTCAAATTTGTCAGGTGAGGAGAGTATAGCTTTGACTTTAGCGCTATAGTCTGCTATTATGTGGATCCCTGCATCCTACGGTGCTGTAATATTTTTAGCTTGGCTCTGGGGATACCAGCAATGGTGGCCTCGGCGCGTTATGTTGAATCAAGTTACCTTCGGTTAGATTGGGTTAGGCTAAGTTTGGTTGGGGTAGCCTTAACTATTGTGCTGTACACTGCTATAAGTTGGATTTCTGCGCTGTGCTGTGCTCTTGTATGTCCTGCTTGGCTTTGTGAAGTGTAGCAATGTCGGTCTCCGAAGGTTAGTTTGAGTTACGCTATGCTTGCTCATTACCCGTTGGCTTGGGTTGGGCTTGGATCGCTTCGACTTTTCCGATATACACTGCGATTCTAAGGATTTCTGAGCTCTACTCTACACTAATGTGTTCTGCTTGGCTCTGGCGAGGCTAGTAATAGTGTTCACGGCAACTTAGTTTGGGTTAGGTTACGTTTGGTTATGTTACGATTGCCCAGGCTAGGAAAGGATTTCTTCGAATTTAGAGATAGAACCTGCTATTTGGTGGATTTCTGCGACCTACGGGACTCCAATAGTGTCACCTTGGCTCTGGGAGGGCCAGCAGTATTGGTCTCGGCACGATAGGTTTGGATATGTTACGCATGGTTATGTCAGGATTGGTTAGGTTAGGAGAGGATATCGTAAACTTAATTGATATTGTTTGCTATTAGGTCGATATCTGCGCACACAGTGCCCTAATATCTTCACCTTGGCTCTGGAATAGCCAGCAACGGTCTACTCGGCACGTTATGCTTGTCAGGTTCCGTTCAGATATGTGGGGATAAGATAAGTTTGGTTAGGATAGATATAGCTTCTGTGCTGTACGCTGCTATACGGTGGATTCCTGCACTCGACTGTGCTTTTGTATTGCCTGCTTAACGCGGGGGGGGGCAGAAATAGCGGCCTCGGCGCGTTCGGTTGGGTTATGCTATGCGTGGCTATGTTCTGTTTGTTTGGGTTAGGTATGGGTGGGTTTGACTTTAGTGCTATAGTCTGCTATTAAGTGGATCCCAGCGCCCGACAGTGCTCTAATACTTCCAGCTCGGCTCTGGCAAGGCCAGCAAGAGTGGTCTGGGCACGTTACGATGGGTGAGGATACGTTTGATTAGGTTCGGCTAGGCTAAGTTTGGTTAGGGTAGCTTCACCTTTTATGCTGTACACTGATATAAGGTGGATTCCTGCGCTGTACTGTGCTCTAGTATATACTTCTTGTCCCTGGGAGGGCAGCAATATCGGTCTCCGCAGGTTAGTTTGAGATAGGCAATGTTTGGCTACGTTCTGGTGCTTTGGGTTAGGCTTGGGTAGCTTTGTCTTTTCTGATGTACACAGTAATACTATGGGTTTCTGCGTCCTACTCTCCACTGACGTGATCTGCTTCGCTCTGGCGAGGACAGCGTTAGAGGTGACGCAAGTTTGATTGAGCTAGGGTACGTTGGGTTATGTTACGTTTGGTTAGGTTAGGAAAAGGTAGCTCTGACTTTGGCTCTATCGTCTGCCATTAGGTGCATGACAGCGCCCAACAGTGCTCTAATATCTTCAGCTTGACTCTGGGGATGCCAGCAATGGTGGCTTTGGCACGTTATGTTGAGTCAAGTTACGTTCGGATAGGTTGGGTTAGGCTAAGTTTGAATAGTATATGTACAACTCCAGTGCTGTACACTGCTATGTGGTGGATTTATTGCACCATTGGGCTCTAGTATGTCCTGCTCGCCTCTGGGAACGCCAGCGATTGTGGTTTCGGCACGTTATATTGACTCATGTAACGTTCGGTTAGGTTGAGTTAGGCCAAGTTTTTTCAGGATAACTCTAACTTTTGTTGTGTGCTCTGCTTTGCGGTAGATTTCTGCTCTCTACTATGCTCTAGTATGCCCTGCATGACTCTGGGGAAGGCAGCAATAGCGGTCTCTGCACATTAGGTTGAGTTATGTTATGTCTGGCTATGTTCTGTTGGTTTGGGTTTGGTATGAGTAGCTCTTACTTTCCTGATGTACACTGCGATTCTATGGATTCCTGCGTTCTACTCTCCACTAATGCGCCCCGGTCGTCTCTGGGGAGACCAGCAGTAGTGGTCGCGCACGTTAGGTTTAGCTATGTTACATTAGGTTATGTTAGAATTGGTTAGGTTAAGAGAGGATAACTTTGACTTCAATGCTATAGTCTGCTTGTTGGTGTATATCAGCGAGCTACCGAGCTCTAATGTTTTCCGCTTGGCTCCGGGAAGGTGAGCAATAGTGGCCTCGGCAAGTTATGTTGTGTCATGTTACGTTTGATTATGTTACGGTCTGATAGGGTAGGAGAGGGTAGCTTTGACTTTAGTGCCGTAGTTTTCTATTAGGTAAATTTCTGCGCCCTACAGTGCTCTAATATTTCCAGCTTGGCTCCGGGCAGGCTGCAAATAGTCAGTTACGCTGTGTCATGTTTCGTTCGGTTAAGTCGGGTTAGGCTAGGTTCGGCATTGTTCGCTATTTCTTATGTGCTGCACACTGCTATTCGGTGGATTTCTGCGCTCTGATGCGCCCTAGTATGTTCTGCTAGGCTCTGGGGAGGGCAGCAATGTCGTCTGGGGCACGTTAGAATAAATAGTCTATGTTCGGCTATGTTGCGATCGGTTAGGTTCGGAGAGCTTAGTTTTGACTTTAGTGCTGTTGTCTGTTATTAGTTGGATTTCTGCGTCCTATCGCGCTCTATTATTTTTAGCTTGGCTCCGGGAAGGCCAGCAATTGTGGTCTCGGCACGTTAGGTTGGGTCATGTTACGTTTGGTTATGTTACGCTCAGCTAGGATAGGAGAGGATAGTTTTGGCTTTAATGCCATAATCTGCTATTAGGTAGATATCTGCGCCCTACAGTGCTCAAATATTTTCAGCTTGGCGTTGGGAAAGCCACTAACAGTGTTCTCAGCACGTTATTATAGGTCAGGTTACGTTCTGCTATGTAGGGTTAGTCTAAGTATGTTTAAGTTCACTTTAACTTTTTTGCTGTACACTGCTCTAAGGTGGATTCCCGCTTGGCTCTGGAGAGGGCAGCAAAGGCATTCGCGGCACGTTAGGTTGAGTTGGGCTATGTACGTTTATGTTCCGTTTGTTTGGGTTAGGTTTGGGTAGCTCCGACTTTCCTGATATACGCTGTGATTCATTGGATTTCTGCTTTGTACTCTCTACTAATGTGTTCTGCTTGGCTCTGGGAACGCCAGCGATAGCGGTCTAGGCACGTTAGGTTGAGTTACGTTGCGTTTGGTGTTGTTACGTTTGACTCGGTTAGGAGTGGTTAGCTTTGATTTTAGTGCTGTAGCCTGCTATTTGGACGGTTCCTGCGCATTACAGTGCTCTAGTATTTTGAACTTGACTCTGAGAATGCTAGCAATAGTGGTCACGGCATGTTATGCTGTGTCAGGTCATGCTCGCTTACGTTGGGTTCGGCTAAGCTTGTTCAGGGTAGCTTTCACTTTTGTGCTGCACACTGCTATTCGTCGGATTTCTGCGATCTACTCTACTCTAGTACGTCCTGCTTGGCTGCGGGGAGGGCAATAAGAGCGGTCTCGGAAGGTTAGGTTCAGCTAGTGGAGGTGTGGCTGTGTTCTGATGGTTCGGGATAGGTTTGTGTAGCTTTCACTTTTCTGATATGCACTGCGGTCCTATCGATTTCTGCGTTCTATTATCCACTAATATGATCTGCTTGGATCTGATGATGCCAGCTATAGAGGACGCGGCACATTAGGATGTGCTATGTTACGTTCGGTTATGCTACGAATTGTTACTTTAGGAGAGGATAGCTCTGTCTATAGTTACAGTCTGCTATTTGGTGGATTTCTGCGCCCCACAGTGCTCTAGAATCTTCAGCGTCGCTCAAGAAGGGCCACCAATAGCGGCCTCAGCACTTTATATTGTGTCAGGTTACGTTCGGTTAGGATGTTTTTGGCTATGTTTGGTTAGGATAGCTCTAACTTTTGTGCTGTAGACTGCTATTTGGTGGATTTCTGCAATCTACTGTGCTCTAGTATGTCCTCCTTGGAAGCGGGGATGGCAGCTGTAGCGGTCTCGGCACGTTAGGCTGAGTTAGGTTATGTATGGTTATATTAAGGTTGGATACGTTAGGAGCTTATAGCTTTGACTTTGGTGCTGTAGTCTGCGATTAAGTGGATTTCTATGCAATAAAGTGCTCCAATATTTTCAGTTTGGCTCTCCTAATGCCAGAAATATTATTCTCAGCACGTTATGCTGAGTCAGGCTGTGGCCGGTTAGGTTGGATTAGACTAAGTTTGGACAGGATAGCTTTAACTTTGGTGCTGAACACTGCTTTTCGGTCCATTTCAGCGCTCCACTGTCCTCCAATATGTCCTGCTTGTCTCTGGGCGGGCAGCAATATCGGTCACGACATGGTAGTTTGAGTTGGGCTATGTTCGGCTATGTTCTGCTGGCTTGGGATAGGCTTAGGTAGCCGTGACTTTACCAATGTACACTGCGTTTCTATGGATCTTTGCATTGTAATCTCCACTAGCGCGTTCTGCTTAGCTCTGGGAAGAACAGCAATAGTGGCCCCGGCACGTTATGTTGAGTCAGATAACATCCGCTGCGGTTGGGTTAGGCTATGTTTTGCTATGGTTGCTTCAACCTTTGTGCTGTTCAGCACTATTCGGTGCACTTCTGTGCTCTGGTATGTCCTGCTTTGCACTGAGGAGTGCAGCAATGGTGGTCTCGGCACGTTAGGTTGAGTTAGGCTATGCTTGGCTATGTCCTGTTGGTTTGGGATATGTTTGTGTAGCTTTGACTTTCCAGATATACAATGCGATTCAATGGATATCTGCGTTCTGGTCTCCAATCGTGTTCACAGCTTGGCTCTGGGGAGGCCAGAAATAGTGGTCACTGCACCTTATGATTAGTAAGGTCACGTTAGGTTAAGTTGGTCAAGGAAAAGTTTGGTCAAGATAGCATTAACTTCTGTGCTTCGCACTGCAATTCGGTACATCTCTGCGGTCTACTGTGCTCTAGTATGCCCTGCTTGACTTTCGGGAGGGCAGCAATAGCGTCATCGGCACCCTAGTCTGAGTTATGCTCTGTTTGGTAATATTCTGTTGGTTTGGGTTAGATTTGGGCAGCTATGCCATTTCTGATATACACTGTGATTCTATTGATTCCTGCGCTCTACTCCCGTCCAATGTCTTCTGCTTGTCTCTGTGGAGGCAAACATATGTGGTCTCGGCTGGTTAGGTTGCCGTAGGTTACGTTTGATTTATTTGCGATTGGATGCATTAGGAGAGAATACCTTTGACTTTAGTGCTACAATCGGCTATTAGATGGATTCCTGCGTCCTGGACGACCCTAACGTTTTCAGCTTCGCTCTGTGAAGGTCAGCAATAATGGCCCAGGCACGTCATGTTGGGGTAGGTTACGTTCGGGTAGGTTGGGTTAGGCTAAGTTTGGATGGGATGTGCCCGGTTTGCGACGGGCTTGGCCACCCCTCCAACAACCGGCTGGTCGGCAATGCGTGCTGCCCGCCAAAGGCGAAATGCGCGGCTCGCCAGGCGCCTGCAGGCACCGCGTACGCCTCGGCGCCCGCGTGCGCCAATTCGAAAGCTGCGTCCGTTAATTCCGTCTCTGCGACCGCTACCGCGATGCGCCCGCCGTCCGGTGGAGCACCGGGCCCGCAGCCGGCCCGAAAGGAGGGGGGCCAGGAGGAGGCCATGGAAAGGCCATAAATTTCACGCCGTCCATGGTGCTCCTGGCCAACCTGAACCACTCGCGAGCGACGCAGGACCTGCTCCTGCAGACGCTCGTTGGGATGGGCGTCGGGCTGGCTGCTACCGCAGAGCCGTACCGTGTCCTCGATCATGACGGGTGGTTCGAGGATCGGAACGGCTCCGTGGGGATCATCGCCAGGGAACAACAGCGGACACCCGCACCAGCGCAGCTACACAGCGGTGAGGGATATGTGGCGGTAGCCTGGAGCGGCATAGTCGGGGTGGTGTGCTACGTCTCCCGCAAACACGGCCGCTCGCCGTGCGAGAGGTACCTGGGCGTGCTCGGATGTTTCCTTAGTGGACACATGGCTCGTCCGGTTCTTGCCCTGGAGGACTTCAACGCCCACTCCGTGGCGTGGGATTCCTCACGAACAGACGCTTGGGGCGAAGCCCTGCAAGATTAGGCCGCGGGGTTGGATCTCTGGTTGCTCAACCGGGGTTCTGTAAGCACGTACGTACGGTGGAACGGCACTTCCGTCGTGGACTTGTCGTTCGCATCGCCGGCAGTTCTGCGGCGGGTCACCGGCTGGAGGTTGGCGGTGGAGGTGTAAACGCTTAGCGACCTCCTCCACATCACCATGATGCTTGCCGTCACTCCTCGCACAAGTCTGGAACCACCCAGCGGGAAGCACGCCACCGCGCCGAGATGGGCGCTCGGGCGCCTCGACCGCGACCTCTTCGCCGCGGTTGTCCAGGTCGTTGCCTGAGCGGACGGGGCAGTCGGGCGCGAAAACGACGAAGCGGGGTTAGGGTGTGAGCGGCTATGGGCAGCGATGACGCGCACGTGTGACGTCGTCATGCCGCGGGTGGGGGAGCCACATTTGCGGGGTGCAGTGCACTCGTGATCGGCCGAAATTGATGTCGACGACGCGCGACGTCTGCCGAGGATATCGCGCGCCTCTATCGCGAGTACCGGTCCGCGTTGGGCGATCTCCGGAGGGAGATTCGCAGAGCCGAATCTCGGCAATGGGACGAGCTCCTCGCGACGCTCGGAAGCGATCCGTGGGGACGCCCCTATACATTAGTGTTGCGGAAGATGAAGGCATGGGCGCCCCCCGTGACCGAGGGTATGGACCCCGAACTCCTGCAGCGGGTGATCGGCACCCTCATCGCGGCGGTGGCGGTGGATGGGGTGCACCCGTTGCAGTGCAATCGGAACTGGTCGGATGTTCTGACGAGCTGGGGGTCTCGCGCGAGGAGTTGGGCCGTGCGGTCGTTAGGATGGGGGCGAGGATCACCGCCCCCGGACCGGACGGCATCCCAGGCCGATTCTTTGCACTGGCTCTGGACGCATGGGGTGACCGTGTGCGACGGCTGTTCGACAGCTGCCTCAGGACCGGCCGCATCCCTGCATGTTGGAAAGAGCATGGGTCGTGCTGATCTCGAAACCAGCGATGCCACCAGACTCTCTGAAGACGTACCGCCCGATATGACTGATCGATGAGGGGGGCAAGATCTTCGAGCGCGTTCTAGCTGCCCGCCTCCGAGAACATTCAACGGACGTGGGTTCCGATCTCAGCGTCAGCCAGTTTGGATTCCGTTTGGGTCGTTCGACGATCGACGCGATTAAGCGAGTTCGTACCCTGTCGGATGCTGCCGTTGGCCGGGACGGGGTGGTGCTGGCGGTCGGCGTGGATACCGCCAACGCCTTCAATACCCTGCCCTGGGCCGCCATCCAGTGTTCCCTGTTGTACCACAGGGTCACCCGATACATGATGGCGCTGATCGGCGGCTGTTTGGCGGAGTGCTCGATCTATTATCCCGGACGATACTCCACCGTCTTGCGGGCGAAGAACTGCGGGGTTCCACAGGGATCGGATCTCGGGCCGTTCCCCGGGGACCACGCTTACGACGCCGTCTTGCGCACTCCCCGCCCACGCGACCTGATCCTCACGTGTTACGCGCACGACATGCTGGTGGTGGCAGCCGGGTCGAGGTGGGAGGAGGCCACGCTGCGCGCGGAAGGCGGCGTGGCCCTCATCGCGAATTGCATCCAGCAGCTGGGGCTGAGTGTATCCCCCGAGAATACCGAGGCAATGTGGTTTTGCCTTCAGCACCGCAGGGAGCCGCCCAAGTCACTGATCCGCGTGGGCAACGTCGTAGTCGATGTGCGGGACAGGAAGAAGTATTTCGGTCTCGTCCTCGATAGCCACTCGAGGTTCGACGAGCACCTTCACCCGCTGGAACCACGCCTGGGAAGTATGGTGGTGGCGCTTTGCCGCCTGCTACCCAACCTGGGTGGGCCAGACGGGAGGCTGCTTCGACTCTACACTCGAGTTGTTCGCTCGGTCGCACTTTACGGGGCTCCGATCTGAGTGAACGACCTGATCACTAGTCCGAACATTCTGGCGTTTTCCGGCGATTCGCTCGCAGGATGGCGATCAGGGTCGTGCGCCGTTACCGCACGACATCCCACGAGGCGGCTATAGTCCTGGAGGGTGTTCTGCCGTTCGAATTGCAAGCGGTGGGGGAGGCCCGTATCTACGGACTCCTACACGCTGCCAGCGGCGGTGCTCCTGAAAAAGGGGCCGTTTCGTTGAGGCGAAGTATCCGACAGTCCGTGATGACCGCCTGGCGAGCTCGGCTGAGGAAGCCGAGCAGCCGGTGGCACCGGGCGATCGAGGCTGTGCCCCCGTGCTGGATACATGGGGGCGCAGCGGCAGCCGGCACACATTCCGCCTGACACAGGTGCTAACCGGGCACGGGAACTTCGGCAGGTACCTGTGTCGTATCAGGCGGGAACGTGAGACGCGGTGTCATCACTGCGGGGAAGGGCGGGACACGGCGCGCATACGCTGGAAGAATGTCCGGAGTGGGCTTGCGAGCGCCAGGTACTTTCACTCACAGTCTTCGTGACGCGCATGTCTGAGAGCTTAGGTGCGTGGCGTGCGGTGGCCTCCTCCTGCGAGACGGTTATGTTACAGAAGTAGGCCGCGGAGAGAGCCCGCGAGCGTGGCGAGTACACCTCGCGCGTAGGGCAGCGGAGGCTGCAGGCGCATCGCCGGTGGGCGCCGCGCGCACTGCAATACGTGTTAACGCGTTAGACCTCCGCCTTCGCGAGCGACCATGTACCAACGGCCGCGCGACCGCCTCGCTCTGCCGCTGCAACCTAGGTCAGGGTGACCACGTGCTGGCGTGTGGGGGCCCGTCTGTGCGAGGGACAGTGAGCCGGGCGCCCTGCACCGCGTGATGGTCGCGCGGCGTCCGCAGGGTATGCGTGCGTTGCGGTGCGGTGGTATGCTTGTTGTGTGTGCCTGTAATCGACGCGTCTCGCACGCATGCGCTAGAATGTTTTGGGTGCGTTTTCCCGCATAGCCGGGTGGGAACTGCGGTTGCGTAGCGTGTGCGTCCTAGCAATTGCGTCGCCGCGAAGTCCAGGGCGCACCGAAATACAAAGGGCTGGCCATCGTGGGGGTTTTAGTGGGTAAGAGTCCCACATAACCCCGCCCCCTCCCCTATGGGGGCCGGGTATCTTTGGAAGACTTCCCCACGTGAAAAAAAGGGTTTGTTTGATATATGTCTAGCTTTTGTGCTGTACACTGCTGTTTGGCGGATTGCTGTGCTCCACTGCTCTCTAGTATGTCCAGCTTGGCTCTTGGGAGGGCTTCAGTAACGGCCTTGGCACGATAGGTTTAGTTAGGCTATGTTTGCCTATGTTCCCATGGTTTGGGATAGGCTTACGTAGCTTCGACTTTACTGATGTACACTGCGATTCTATGGATTTCCGCGTTCTGCCCTCCGCTAATGGGTTCTGATTGGCTATGGCGAGGCCAGCAATTCTGGTCGCGGCGCGTTAGGTATAGTAAGGTTACGATTGGTAATGTTACGATGGTTAGGTTGAGAGATGGTAGCTATGGCTTTTGTGCTATAGTCTTCTGTTAGGTGGATGTTGCGCCCATCAGTGTTCTAATACTTTCAGCATGTCTCTGGGAAGGACAGCAAGTGTTGTCTCTGCACGCTACGTTGAGTCGGGTTTCGCCAGATTTGGTTGGGGTAGGCTAAGTTTGGTTGGGATAGCTTTAAGTTATATGCTGCGCATTGCTATTCGGAGAATTTCCGCGGTCTTCTGTGGCCTAGCATGTCCTGCTTCCGACCGGGGCGGGGGCAGTAGTAGCTCTTGCGCCACGTTAGGTTCAGTTAGGCTATGTTTGGTTATCTTACGATTGGCTTGGTTAGGAGAGGATAGCTTTGACTTTAGTGCTATACTGTGATATTGGGTGGACCTCCTCACCCTACAGTGCTCTAGCATTGTAATCCTGGCTCTGGGTGGGTCAGCAATAGTGGTCTCTGCACGTTCCGCTTAGACAGGTTACGTTCGGTTAGGTTGGGTTAGGCTAAGTTTGATTGGGCTAGGTTTATCTTTTGTGGTGTTCACTGACATTTGGTGGATTCCTGCGCTCTACTGCCATCCAGCATCTCCCGTTTGCCTCTGAGGAGAGCGGCATTAGCGGTCTCGGCACCTTAGGTTGCGTTGTGCTGCTTTTGATCATGTTCCGCTGGTATGGGTTAGGCTTATGTAGCATTGACTTTTCTGATGTACGCAACGGCTCTACGGACTTCTGGAGTCTACTCTCCACTAACGTGTTCTGCTTGACTCTGTGGAGGCCAGCAATGGTGGACGCGGCGCGTCAGGTTAAGTTAAGTTACGTTTGGTTACTTTACGTTTGGCTAGGCTAGGAGAGGATAGATATGACTTTAGTGCTATAGTCTGCCATTAGGTGGATTCCTTCGTCCAACATGGTTATAACATTTTCCGCTTGATTATGGTGAAGCCCGCAATACTGGCCTCAGCCCGTTATGATGAGTCAGGTTACGTTCGGTTAGTTTGGGTCCGACTAAGCATGGTCGGGATGGCTTTAACTTTTTGGCTGCATAATGCCATTCGGAGGATTTTTGCGGTCAAGTATGCTATAGTACGTTCTGCTTGGTTCTGGGCTGCGAAGCGACATCGGTGTCGGCAAAATAGGTTGAGTTATTCTATGTTTGTATATGTTCTATTCGTTTGGGTTAGGTTTGGGTATCTTTGTCTTTCGTGATATACACAGCGATTATATAGATTTCTGCGTCCTATTCTCAACTAACGTGATCCGCTTGACTTTGTGGAGGGCAGCAGTAGTGGCCGCGGCACGTTAGGTTGAGCTTGGTTACGTTTGGTTATGTTACGATTGGTTAGGTATGGAGAGAGTAGCTTCGACCATAATGCCATAGTATGCTACTAGGAGGACTCCTGTGCACTGCATGCCGGTAATATTTTCAGCTTGGCTCGGGGAAGGCCGGCAACCGGCAATAGCGGTCTCGTCACGTTATGATGTGCCAGGTTACGTTCGGTTACGTTGGGCCAGGCTACGCGTGAACTGGGTATCATCAACGTTTATGCTGTACACTGCTATTCGGTGGATTTCTGCGATAAGCTGTGCTCCAGTATGTCTTGCCAGGCTCTGGA
>NW_016920700.1:0-941 GCF_001483705.2 Eufriesea mexicana
AACCTAACCAAACGTAACCTGACCCAACACAATGTGCCGAGACCGCTATTGCTGGCCTTCCCAAACAAAGCTGAAAATATTGGAGGATAGCGGAGCGCAGAAATCCACCTAATAGCAGGCTATGGCACTAAAGTTGATGCTACCGACTCCACACGTAACCAATCGTAACATATACGAACGTAACCTAACTCAACCTATCGCGCCGCGACCGCCACTGCTGGCCTCCGCAGGGCCAAGCAGAACACAATAGTGGAGAGAAGAATGCAGGAATCCGTAGAATCGCAGTGTATATCAGAAAAGCCAAAGCTACACAAACCTAATCCAAACCAACAGGACATAGCCGAACATAGCCTAACTCAGCCCAGCGTGCCGAAACGGCCATGGCTGCCACCCCACAGTGGCAAGCAGGAAATACTAGAGCACAGTAGATTGCATAAGACCTCAAGATAGCAGTGCACAGGACAAGAGTTATGGCTATTTCTAACCAAAATTAGCCTAACACAACATAACCGAACGTAAAGTGGCACAACGCAACGTGCTGAGAGTACTATTGCTGGCATTCTCTGAACCAAGCTGAGCATGTTAGAGAAACGTAGGGTGCAGAAATCCCCTTAATAGCAATATATAGCACGAAGGTCAAGGCTACCATCCCCTAACCTATCCAACCGTAATATATCCATACGCAACCCAACACAACGTAACGTGCCGCGGCCACCAATGCTGCCCTCCCCTGAGCCAAGCATGACTTAATAGAGTGCAGTAGAGCGCAGGAATCCACCTAATAGCAGTGTACAGCACATGAGTTGAAGCTATCCCAACAAACCATAGCCAAACCCAACCTAACCGGACGCAACGTGTCTCAACGCAACGTGCCGAGATAACTATTGCTAGCCTCATGAGAGCCAAGCAGAAAACATTAGCGGAGTGTAGAACGCAGAAAT
>NW_016920701.1:0-661 GCF_001483705.2 Eufriesea mexicana
TCACTGGAATCCGCCGAATATTGGTGCATAGCCCGAAAGACAATGCCATCCTAACAAAACTTAACCTTACCTAAACTATCCAATCATAACCTGACTCAAAGTAACGTGCCAAGGCGACTATTGCTCGCCTCCCCAGTGTCATGCTGAGTTTAGTAAAGCAATATTGAGCGCAGGAATCCACCGAACGGCAGTGAATATTTGAAAGGTCAAAGAAACCCTAACCAAACATTCCCACCCTGCCACAAAAGAAACGTAGGCAACTCAACCCATCCTGCCGGGACCAGTATTGCTTGCCACCCCAGAGTCAAGCGGAACATATTATAGCGCAGTAGTTCGCAGAAATCAGAGTAGGGCAGGGTATAGTACAGAAGTATATACCATCCTGTCCAATAATCACCATACGTAACATATCCAAACGTGGCATAGCTCAACCTAACATGTCCAGACCAGTTTTGCTGGCCACCACATAGACAAGCAGGGTGTACCAGAGCGGAGTAGTGCAAGGTAATCCACCGCATTGCAGTGAATAGCACAAAAGTGAAAGTCATAATGGCCAAACATAGCCAAATATAACCTTATGAACCGTAGCATAACCCAAAATAACGTACCGCGACCGCTGCTGCTGGCATCCCCGGAGCAAAGCAGAATATTGTAGAGAAAT
>NW_016920702.1:0-885 GCF_001483705.2 Eufriesea mexicana
AGATTGTTCTGCTTGGTTCTGTGGATGCCAGACATAGTGGTCTCGACACATTGCGTTCAGTTAAAATACGTTTGGTTAATTTAGGTTAGCTCAGGCAAGGCTTGGATACCTTTGACTGTTGCGTTATACGCTGCAATTCGGAGGATTTCCGAGCTCTACTCATCTGTAGTGTATTGTGCTTGGCTATGGGGGCCGGCAAACGTGGTCTGCCCACGTTGGGTTGAATATGGTTACGATTGGTTATGTCACGATTGGTGGGATAGGACAGGTTTGCTTTGACTTTTGTGCTATATTCTGCTATTCGGTGGATTTCTGCGATCTACTGTGCTCTAGGATGTTCTGCTTGGCTTTGGGGATGACAGCAATAGTGGTCTCGGCAGGTTCCGTTTGGTTAGCGCACGTTTGGTTAGTCAAGGTTGGGCCAGGTAAGGTACTGATGCCATTGAATGTTGTGTTATACGCTGCAATTCTGCAGATTTCTGCGACCTACTGTGCTGTAGCGTGTTCTGCTTGGTTCTGGAGGTTTCAGCAATATTGCCCTCTGCACGTTAGGTTTAGTTCGGTCCCGTTCGTTTATGTTACATATGTTCAGGATAGGATATGGTAGCTCTGACTTTTGTGATGTAAACTTCTATTCCTTGGATTCCTGCCCTCTCCTCTTCTCAAATATGTTCTGCATGACTCTCTGGATGACAGCAATAGACAACTCGTCACGTTAGGTTGAGATATGTTACGTTAGGCTACGTTACGTGCAGTTAGGGTAGGACAGGTTGTCTTCGACCTTTGTCCTATACACTACTTTTCGGTGGATTTCCACTCTCTACTGTGCTGTAATAATTCCTGCGAGGCTCTGAGGAGGGCAGCAACTTTGTTCTCGGCACGTTA
>NW_016920703.1:0-396 GCF_001483705.2 Eufriesea mexicana
GTGGATTTCTGCACTCTACTGTACTCAAATATGTTCTGCTTGGCTCTGGAGAGGCCAGGAATGTTTGTCTAGGCCCGCAAGGTTTAGTTAGCTTACGATTTGCTTGGCTAGGTTAGGATAGGTTTGTTGAGGATAGCATTGACTCTCGTGATATGCACTACTGTTCGGTCGATATAGGTACAATGCGTTGCTCATCTGCTTGTTTGTGTGTAGGCCAGCAACAGCGGTCGTAGCAGGATTGGTTGGGTAATGTTACGTTTGGTTAGATCAGGTTAGGCTATGTTTGGCCGGGATGGCTTTGACTTTTGCGCTACATACTGCTATTCGCTCGATATCTGCGTTCTGCGTTGCTCTACTGGCATCAGATTGTCTCTGGGAAGTCCAGAAATTGTGGCA
>NW_016920704.1:0-600 GCF_001483705.2 Eufriesea mexicana
TATCTTTCCTTCGCTTTTATACAGAAATGATTGCTCACCACGATATTAGTCGCGAATGTCAATGGAATTGAACTTTTCAGTCAGATTCAGTAGTAATGCAATAGCTATAGCAAGCCAATGAAATCTTTCCTCCTCTTTTATGCAGAACAGTTTTCTCACCACGATATTAGCCGAGAATGTCAATAGAATTGAACTTTGTAGTCAGATTCTATGGTAAAGCGTTCGCTATACCAAAGCAACAGAATCTTTCATGCTTATTTACGCATACAGGATAGCTCACCACAACATAAGACGAAAATGTTAATAAAATTGAACTTTTCAGCCAGATACTATTGCAATGCAATAGCTATAGCAAACCAATAGTATCTTTCCTCCTTATTTTCGCTGGCAGGTTAGCTCACCACAACACTAGTCGAAAATGTTAATAAAATTGAACTATGCAGCAAGATTTTATAGCAATGCAATGGCTATATCAAACCTATAGTATCTTTCCTTCGCTTTTATACAGAAATACTTTCTCACCACTATATTTGTCGTGAATGTCAATAAAATTGAACTTTTCATTCATATTTTGTTGCAATTCAATAGCTATCGAAGCCA
>NW_016920705.1:0-234 GCF_001483705.2 Eufriesea mexicana
CCAGCCAAGCGTAGCATAGCTCAACTCAACGTGCGGCGGTTACTGCTCCTGGCCTCCACAGAGCCAAGCAGAAAACATTAGAGCACTGTAGATCACCGAAACCCACGGGATAACAGTATACAGTACGAAAGTCGAAGGAATCCTTGCCAAACTTAACATAACGTTACCTAACAAACGTAACCTAACACAACCTAACTGCCAAGACCACTATTACTGGCCGCATCAAAGACAAGC
>NW_016920706.1:0-249 GCF_001483705.2 Eufriesea mexicana
GATCAGTCCGGTCAGGTCAGGTTGGGTCATGTCAGTTCAGGTCAAGTCAAGTCAGGACAGGTCAGCTCAGGTCAGGCCAGGTCAGGCAAGGTGAGGCCAGGTCGTTTCAGTCTGGACAGGTCAGGTCAGGTAAGGCCGGTTAAAGTCAGGCAAGTCAGGTCGGACAAGGTCAGATGCTGTCAGTTTAGGTCAGTTCAGGACAGGCAAGGTCAGCCCAGATCATATATGGTCAGGTCAGGTAAGGTCAGA
>NW_016920707.1:0-649 GCF_001483705.2 Eufriesea mexicana
GATGGATGGATGGACTGTTGGATGTATGTAAGGATGTATGGATGTATGTATGGATGTATGTATAGATATATCTATGGATGTATATATGGATGTATTGAAGGATGTGTGTATGGATGTATGTATGGACGAAAGTATTTGTGTTTGAATGGATGCATGTATTGATGTATGTATGGTTGCATGGATGTATGTATGGATGTGTGTATGGATGTATGTGTGGATGTATGGGTGGATGTATGTATGGATGTGTGTATGGATGTATGTATGGACGAATGTGTGTGTGTATGTATGGATATATGTATTGATGTACGTATGCATGTATGGATGGGTGGATGGATGAAATGGAAGAATGTATTTGTGTTTGCATGGATGTATGTATTGATGCTTGTATGTATGTATGGATGGATGGATGGATGGATTGTTGTATGGATGTATGGATCGATGGATGTATGGATGGGAGGATGTATGGATGGATGGATGTATGGATGTATGTGTGTATAGGTGTACGAATGTATGGATGATACGGATGTATGGATGTATGGATGTACATATGTATGGATGTATTTATAGATGGACGAATGAATGGATTGAGAATGGATGGGTGGATGTATGGATGCATATATGGATGGATGTATGGATGTGTGTATGGTTG
>NW_016920708.1:0-1463 GCF_001483705.2 Eufriesea mexicana
ATATTCGGAGCGATCCAAGCCTAACACAGTGTAACCTGAACCAACCGAACGTAGTCTAACAAATATCAACGTGCCGCGTGCAGTATTGCCGGCCTCCCGAGAGTCGAGCAGAGTATAGTATTGCAATATAGATCGCAGAACTCCGCCAAATGGAAGCGCAAAAGTCAAGGCTACGCTATGCTAACCTAACAAGTCGTAACATAGCCAAACGCAACATGTCTTAGACTAACGTGCCGAGACCACCATTACTGGACACCCCATAGCCAAGTAGGACGCAGTAGAGCACTGTAGAGGTCAAGAATCCACCGGATATCAGTGCATGACACAAAAGATTAATGTATTCTATCCTAACCAGACCAAACGTGGCATAAGAAGGCGTAGCATGGCTGAAACTAACGTACGAGACCATTATTGCTGGCATCTGAGGTGCCAAGCAGAATATACCGGAGCACGATAGAGGGCAGGCATCCAATGCATTGCAGCGTATAGCATAAGTGTCAAAGGTATCATAAACACACCTGACCTAACCTAACCTAACCAAACGTAGTCTAACACGACGTAACGTGCCACGACCGCCACTGATGGCCTTCGTAGATCCAAGTACAGCATATTAGAGCACATTAGAGCGGAGAAATTCCCCGAAAAGCTGTGCACAGCACAAATGTCGAAATGGCATATCCTGGCATAGCCAGACGTAACACAACCAAACGCAACATAACTCAACCTTACACGACGAGGCCACCAATGCTGCCCGCCACAGAGGCAAGCCGCATGTAATAGGGAGCAGTAGCGCGCAGAGGTCCGCCGCATGGTAATGAATAACACAAAAGCCGTAGATATCCTAGCATAACATGACACAAGTTATCCCAACCAAACGTAGCAGAGCTCGTCTCATATTTCCTCGGCTGCTGCTTCTGGCATACCCGGGGGAAAGCAGAATATAGTTGAACACAGTAAGTCACAGAAAACAGTCAAAAAGCAGTGTATAGCACGATAGTCAAAGCCAACCTGTCCAAATTTTACGAGCCTATGCGAACCTAACGTAACCTAACAAAAACAAACGTTTCACGACCATTTAAGCACGCCTCGCCTGAGACGTGCAGAGTATACTAGAGCAATCTAGAGCGCAGATATCCAACGAGTCGCAGTATACAGCACAAAAGTCAAAGAAATCCTGACCAAGCGTTCCTAACTTAACCTAGCAGAACGAAACATAGCTCAAACCATCGTGCCGAGGCCGCACTTACTGGCCACGCCAGTGCCAAGCGGGGCATATTCGAGGGCAGTAGGGAGCAAGAATCAACCGGAAAGCAGTGCGCGACACAAAAGCCTAACATACCCTATCCTAACTTAGCCAAACGTGACAGAGGCAAACGTAGCGTATCTCAACATATCGTGCGGCGACCACTGCTCCTGACATCCCCATAGTCAAGCAGATTGTAGTAGAGCACCATGGATTACAG
>NW_016920709.1:0-544 GCF_001483705.2 Eufriesea mexicana
CGTGCCTGGTCCACTGTTGCTGGCCTCCCTAGTTCCAAGCAGAGCATGCCAGTGCACAGTAGAAGTAGAAATCCAACGAATAGCATTGTATACCACGAAAGTCGTGGCTATGCGTACATAACCCAGACAAGCAGAGCCTAACCCAACTTAGCCTAACGCAACCCAACGTACCAAGGCCAATATTGCTGACCTCCACAGAGTCAAGCAGAGCATATTAGAGGAGAGCAGAGTGCAAAACCAATGAGTAATCGCAGTGTATAGCAGGAAAGTCGAAACTATCCAATCCTAACTAAAGCTAACGTAACTTAATCGAACATACCATATCTCAACCTAATGTGCCGAGACCACTATTACCGGCCCCCTCAGAGTAGTGCAGGGTGTAGAAGAGCAATGTAGAGAGTAGAAATCCAGCGATTAGCAGTGTATAGCGCAAACGTCGAAGCTACCTTATCCCAACATATACAAACCTAATAAATCCAAGCGTAACCTAACTTAACCAGACGTGTCGAGACCACTAATACTGGAATTCCTAGAGCCTAGCAGA
>NW_016920710.1:0-952 GCF_001483705.2 Eufriesea mexicana
AGATCCAAGCAGAACACACCAGCAGATAGTAGAATGCAGAAATCCGCAGAACCACTGTACATACCTGAAGAGTGGAAACTACTTAACTCTAGTCCAAACCAACAGTACATAGCCAAATGCAGCCTAACTCAATCTAACGTGCCGAGACCGCTATTGCTGACCTCCGCTGAGCCAAGCAGAACACATTACTGGGTAGCACAATTTATAATTCCATAAGAGAGGCAGTGTATATCAGAAAAGTCAAAGCTGCCCAAGCCAAACCCAAACCAACTGAACATAATCAAACTTAGACTAACAGAACCTAACGCGCCGAGACCGCTATTGCAGCACTCCCCAGAGTAAAGCAGGAAACGCTAGGGCACGGTATAGTGCAAAAATCCACCGAATAGCATTGCACAGCACAAAAGTTGTAGATCTCCCAACAAAGCTTATCCTGACCCATGGTCGTAACCTGAAACAACGTAATGTACAGATACCACTATTGCTGGCCTTCCCAGAGACAAGCTGAAAGCGATAGAGCACTGTAGCGCTCAGAAATCCGCATAATGGCAGACCATAGTATTAAAGCCAGATCTACCGTCTCCTAACATAATAAACAGTAACTTTACCAAACGTAACATAACTCAACCTAACGTGCCGATACCGCTGTTGCTGCCATTCCATTGGTCAGGCAGGGGCATACTGGCGCAGGGTAGAGTGCAGAAATCCTCCGAATATCGGTGTACAGGGCAAAAGCTGAAGCTATCTTGACCAAACCTAGCCTGACCTGACATAAACGAACGTAACATGACTCAACGTAACGTGCAGAGACCACTAATGTAGGACTTCTCAGAGACAAGCTGAATGTGTTAGCGCACTGAAGGGCGTAGAGGTCCACCTAGTAGCAGAATGAATCGCTATGGACAAATTTCCACCCCTAACCTATCTTATCATGACATAACCAAACGCAACA
>NW_016920711.1:0-707 GCF_001483705.2 Eufriesea mexicana
TTTCTGGATGGATGTTCGGATGGATGCATGGACGCATGGATGGATGAATGTACGCATGTATGGGTGTATGGATGGTTAGATATATGGATGGAAGTATGGATGCATGGATGGTTGTATGAATGGATATATTTATGTATGGATGGATGTATGGATGGATGGATGTATAGATGGATGGATGTATGGATGGATGGATGTATGGATGGATGTATGTTTCGGTGGATGCATGTACGGATGCGTGGAGGTGCGGATGGATGCATCGATGGAACGATGTATGTATGTAAGGATGTATGGATGTATGGATGCAGGCATTTACGGATGGATGTATGGATGTTTGTGTGGTTGTATGTATGGTTGTATGTATGGGTGTATGTATGGATACATATAAGTATGTAAAGATGGATGGATCTATGTGTGGTTTGATGGATGTATGAACGGATGGATATATACATGGTAGGATGTATGGATGGATGGACGTATTGATGCGTATACGTACGGATGGATGGATGCATGGTTGGATATCAGGGTGGATGGATGGGTGTATAGATGGATGTATGGATGGATGGATCTATGATTGTATGGATGTATGTATGTATGGATGTATGGACGTATGGATACATGTACTTATGAATGTATGGTTGTATGGAAGGACGTATGTATGTATGGGTGTATCTATGGGTGTACGTATGTATGTATGGGTGGAGTTGTGA
>NW_016920712.1:0-640 GCF_001483705.2 Eufriesea mexicana
TGCAGTAGAATCTGGCTGGAAAATTCAATTTTATTGACATTTACGACTAATATCGTGGTGAGTGATCTTTCTTGCATAAATATGGAGGAAAGATTTTATTGGCGTGCTATTACCATTGAAACGCTATAGAATCTTCCTGGAAAATTCAATTTTATTGATCTTATCGCCTTAAATCGTAGTGAGCTAACTTTATTGCATAAATCAGGAGGGTAGATTCTACTGGCGTGCTATATCCATTGCAATGCTTTAGAATGTGGATGAAAAACTCAATTTTATTGACATTTCCGGCTAATATTGTGGTGAGCTAACTTTCTCGCTTAAATAAGGAGGAAAGATTCAATTGGCGAGATATAGCCGTCGCAATGCTATAGAATCTGGCTGGAAAGTTCTATTTTGTTGACATTTTCGACTAATATCGTGGTGAACTGACTTCCTGGCGTAAGTAAGGAGGAAAGATACATTTTGAGTGCTATAGCCATTGCAATGGTATAGGTTGTGGCTGGAAAACGCTATTTTATTGACATTTTCGACTAATATCGCGGCGAGTTAACTTTCTTACATAACTATGGAGGAACGATTATATTGGCGTGCTATCGGCATTGAGTGCTATCGAATCCTCCTGGAAAATAAAATTTTATTG
>NW_016920713.1:0-630 GCF_001483705.2 Eufriesea mexicana
TTGTGGCAGCCGCGCATAAGGTTGGAATATGTTACGTTTGTTTTGGTTAGGTTTGCTAGTGTTAGGTAAGGATATCTTCGAATTTCGCGCAATGCACAGCGGTTCTATGAATTTCTGCGCTCCAGTCTTCTCTAATATGTTCTGCTAGGCTCCGTAGAGGCCATAAATAGTATTTTCGTCACGTCATGCAGAGATAGGTTGCGTTTGGTTATGTTAAGCTTCGTTTCGTTAGGATAGGACGGGCTTAGATGTTTGTGCTATACACTGCCCTTCGGTGGTCTTCTGCGCTCTACAATGATAAACTATGCTCTGACCGACACCCGGGAGGCCAGCAATAGTTATCGAGGCACCTTATTTTCAGTTATGTTACGTTTGGTTAAGACAGAATTAGTTGGGTTAGGAAACTGTGACTTCATCTTTTGCGCTGTACATTGCTATTCGGTGTATTTCTGCGTTGCACTGTGCTCTAATATGTTCTGCTTTGCAATTGGAGCTCAGTAAAGACTGGCCTATGGACGTTATGTTGGGTTAGGTAACGATAGGTTTTGCCACGCTTGCTTAGGTTAGGCTAGGGTAGCTTTAACTTTTCTGCTATGCACAGCTATTCGGTGGATTTCTCCGCTCTACTCA
>NW_016920714.1:0-212 GCF_001483705.2 Eufriesea mexicana
GTTTCCCTAATATACTCTGCACGGCTCTGGGGCAGGTGATTGTGGTCTGCGCACGTACGTTTGCGACAGGATACGCTTGGTTAGGCTATGATTGCTTTGGTTAGGTACGGATTGCCTTGACTATCATGCTACACACAACTCTCAGGTAAATCCCTGTGATCTACCGTGTTCTACTACATTTTGCTTGGCTCTGGGGAGGACAGGAGCAGTTG
>NW_016920715.1:0-13280 GCF_001483705.2 Eufriesea mexicana
GAGTTAGGTTACGATGGGTAAGGTTGGGTTAGTTGGTGTTAGGTCCGGGTGGCTTTTAGTTTTATTCTATGAACTGCGATTGTTATGGATTTCTGTTCATTGGTCCCCTCTAATATGTTCTGCTCGGCCCGGGGAAGGCCAGCAATAGTGGTCGCGTCACGTTAGATTTAGATATGTCACGTTTGGCCATGCTATGGTTGCATATGTTAGGATATCATTGCTTTTGCTTTTGTGCTGTAGACTGCTGTTCGGTAGATATCTGCGACCGACTGTACCCTGGAATGTTCTGCCTTGCTCTGGGGAGCCCAGCATTAGTGGTCTCGGAACATTGTGTTGAAATAGTGTACGCTTGTTTGGTTTAGATTAGTTCAGGTATGGATTTGATATTTTTGTCTTTTGTGCTATAGACTGCAATGCGGCGGTTTTCTGCGCTCTTCTTTCCTCTGGTATATACTGCTTATCTCCGCGGAGGCCACCAATAGTTGGCTCGGCACTTTAGGTCGAATTGGGTTTCGTCTGGTTATGACACGATTGGCTTTGATAGGATAGGATAGCTTTGACTCTTATACTGTACCCTGCCCTTCGGCGGATTTCTGCGCCCCTCTGTGCTCTGGTATGTTCTGCTTCGCCCCGGGGAGACCAGCAATAGTGGTCCCTTCACGTTAGGCTGAGATGAGTTACGTTTGGTTTGGCTACGTGTTGTGCCATGTACGGTAAGGCTATCGATGACATTCGCGCTATACAGTGTTATTAGATGGATTTCTGCTTTCTACTGCGCTCTAATATGTTATCCTTGGCCCTCGGGTGGCCAGCAAAGGGTATCTTGTCACGTTAGGTTTAGTTATGTTACATGTGGTTACGTTACATTTGTTCAGTATAGGATAGGGAAACCTCGAGCTTTGCATTATACGCTGCTATTCCGAGGATTCCTGCGCTCTACTGGGCTAGAGTATGTTCTGCTTGGTTCTGTGGGCTATAGCTGTTGCTTTCTCGGCACGATGTGTTGAGCTATGCTACGTTTGCTTAGTTTAGGTTGGCTCAGGTAAGGTTTTTATATCTTTGACTTTTGTGCTATACACTGAAATGCGGCACATTTCTGCCCAATACTGGCCCGTATTTTATTCTGCTTGCCTCTGGGAGGCCAGCAATGGAAGTCTCGTCACGTTGTCTTGAAGTAGGGTACGTTTGGTTAAGTTGCGATTGTCTACGTTAGGATAGGGCAGTTTGACGTTTGCGCTGTACGGTAAAGTTACGTGGATTTCTACGCTCTACAGTGCTCTAGTATGTAATGCGTGGCGCTGTGGAGGCCAGCAGTTTTGTACTCGGCACGTTAGGTTGTGATCGGTTATGTTCGTTTATGTTAGGATTTGAAAGGTTAGGATAGTGTAGCCTTGTCCTTTGCGCTGTGTGCAGTTTTCGGTGAATTTCTGCCCTCCAATGCGCTCTAACAAGCCCTGCTTGGCCGTGGGAGGCCAACAACATTGGTCTGGTCACGTTATGTTGGGTTGCGCTACGTCGGAACAGGTTAGGTGAGGCTATGTTCTGTCAGCTTATGTTTGACATTTGAGCTCTGCACTGCAAAGAGGTGAATTCCTGCGCGATGCAGTGTTCTAGTATTATCTGCTTCTCTCTGGGCAGGGCAGCATTATTGGTGTCGGCACATTAGGCTGAGTTAGGATATGTTCGGTTATTTAAGTTTGGGACATGGTCGGTAACGGTAGCTCCGACATTCGTGTTGTACACTAATGTTCGGTGGGCTTCTGCTGTCGGCTGCGCTCTACAACATTCTACTTGGCCCTGGGGAGGCCAGAAATAGCGGCAGCGGCACGTTGTGTTGAGGAAGGCTACGTTCGGTTAGGTTACGTTAGCTTGGGTTTGGTCTGGAGAGGTGCGACTTTTTTGCTATACGCTGCGTTTCTGTGGACTTCTGGGTCTTCCTCTAGTAAGTTCTGCTGGACGCTGTGGAGGCCAGCAATGGTGCTCGGGGTACGATAGTTTGAGTTACGTTACGTTCGGGTACGTGAAGCCTGGGTATGTTGGTATAGGAAATATTTGACGCTTGTGCTATACATTGCTATCCGGTGGACATCTGCGCTTCAGCGTGCTCTAGCATATCCTGCATGCCTCCGGGGCTGCCAGCAATAGCTGTCTCAGCACTTTAGGTTGAGCTACGCTACGTTCGGTCATGTTAGGTTGCGACATTTTACGCTACGGTATCTACGGCTTTTGTGCTATTCACTGCAATGCGGTGGATATCTGCGCTCTACTGTGCTCTAGTACACTCTGCTTGTCTCTGTGGAGGCCTGGAATAGTGGTCTCGTCCTGTTAGGTTTAGTTAGGGTACGTTTGTTTATGTTACGTTTGGCTAGGTCAAGACGGGCTGCTTTGACATTTGTGCCACACGCTGCTATTCCCCAGATACCTGCGCTCTACTCTGCTCCTGTATACTCTGCTTGACTCTGGCGATGCCAGCAATTGTTGTCTCTGCTCGTTAGGCCTTGTTAGATAACGTTGGGATAGGTTAGGTTAGGTTAAGCTCGGCCAGGTGACTTAGAGTTTCGTGCTATAATCTGCTATTCGGAGATGTCATGCGCTGTGCTGTGCTCTACTGAACTATGCTTAGACCTCGGCATGCCAGCAATATTGGTCCCGGCACGTTAGGTTTAGTTAGGTTACGTTTCGTTAGTGTAGGTTTGGTTAAGTTCGGTAACGGCAGCTTTGACCTTTGTGCTATACGCCCTTTTCGATGTACTACTGCGATCTACTTTGCTGTACCGTATTCTACCTGGCTATGGGAGGCCAAGAGCAGTCGTCGCTGCAGGTTATGTTGAGTTATGCCCCGTTTGGTTTTGTTAGGCTAGGTCTGGCTATGCCAGGGTATCTACGGCTTCTGTGCTATTCACGACAATGCGGTGAGTTTCTGCGCAATACTGTGCTCCCGTATGTTCTGCTTGTCTCTGTGGATGCCAGCAACAGCGGTCCCGTCCTGCTAGGCTGAGATAGGATCCGTTTGGATGTGTTACGTATGGCTAGGTTAGGACATGCTACTCCGGCATTTGAGCTGCACACCGCTATTCGGTGGATTTCTGCGCTCTAATGTGCTATAATATGCCCTGCTTGGCTCTGGCGCGGCCAGCAATTGTTGTCTCGGCACGTTAGTTTGAGCTACGCTACGTTCTGGTATGTTACGTTTGGTGAGGTTATGATATGATTGCACAGACTTTTGTGCAGACACTGCTATCAGCAGGTTTCTGCGCTCTACTGTGTACTAATATTTCCTGCTTGGCCCGGTGGAGGACAGCGACAGTGATCTCGGAATATTGGGTTGAGTAATGTTACGTTTGGTTAGGTTAGGTTTTGTCAAACTCCGTAATGTTTTCTTTGACTTTCGTTCTATACACCGCTATTCGGAGGGTTTCTCCACTCGACTGCGCCTTAATATGTTCTGCTTGGCTCTGGGATGACCAGCAATAGCGGTCCCGTCGTTTGGTTAGGTTAGGTTTTGTCAAGCTCGGTAATGTTTTCTTTGGCTTTCGTCCTATACACCTCTATTCGGAGGGTTTCCCCACTCGACTACGCTCTGCTATATTCTGCTTGGCTCTGTGGAGACCGGCCGCATTGGCCGCGGCACACACTTTTGAGTTATGCTACGTTTGGTTAGGTTAGGTTATTTCAGGTTATGTTGGGGTATCTTCGACCGTTGTGCTATTCACTGCAATGAGGTGCGTTTCCGCGCAATACTGTGCCCTAGTATACTCCGCTTGACCCCGTGGTGGTCAGCAATATAGGTCTCGTCGTGGTAGCTTGTGTTAGGTTACGTTTGGGTATGTCATGTTTTGCTGGGTTAGTAGAGTCTACTTTAATTTACTTGCTTTACACTGTTTTTCCGTGGATGTCTGTGATCTACTGCGCTCTACTACATTCTGCCTTGCTCTGGGGAGGCCAGGAGCAATGGTCGCGGCTTTATGTTCCGTTATGCTACGATTGGCTGGGTTAGTTTGTGCCAGGTTAGGTTGGTTTATCCACGACTTTTTTAACATACACGGCTATTTGGTGGATTTCTGCGCTCTACAGTGTTCTAACGTTTTCTGCTTGTTTCTGGGGTTTCCAGAGATAGTGATCTCTGCACGTTAGGTTGAGTTAGGGCATGTTCGGTTGGATTAGGTTTGGTCAGGTTTTGTTAGGGCATCTTCGACTTTTGTGCCATTCGCAGCAATTCGGTGTGCCTCTGCGCACTGCTCTGCTCTACTATAGGCTCCTCGACTGTTGTGTGGCTAGCAATAGTGGACGCGGCACTTTGGGGTGCGTTAGGTTACGATTTGTTAGTATAGGTTAGACATCGTTTGGCCACTGTAGCTTCTACTTCCGTGCTATACACTATTATTTTATGTATTTCTGTGATCTGCTGTGCTCTGCGACGTACTGCATGGCTCTGAGGGGGGCAGGTGCAGTGGTCGCGGCATATTGCATTGAGCTAGGCTACGTTTGGGTTCGTCACGTTTGGCTAGGTTAGGATAGGCTATTTTGACTTTTGTGCTTTACACTGCTCTTCGGCAGATTTCTGCGCTCTGGTGTGCTCTAATATGCTCCACTTGGCTCCGGGATGGCCAGTAAATGTGGTGTAACCACGCTGGGTTAAGTTAGGCTTCGTTTCATTAGGTTAGGTTCGGAAGGATTGGTGAGGATTTCTTTGTGTCTTGTGCTATACACTGATGTCTTGTTGATTCCTGAATTATGCGTTGCTCTACTATACCCAGCTCGAATATGTGGAGGCGGGCAATAGTGGCCGTGGCACGTCAGGTATCGTCAGGTATCGCTTGGTTAAGTTAGGTAAGGCTAAGTTAGGCAGGATAGCTATGTCTTTGCTGCTATACGCTGTTATCTGGTGGACTTCTGTGACCTACTGCGCCCTACAACATTCTGCTTGGCTCTGGGGAGGCCAGGAGCTGCATTTGCGGCACGATATGTTGAAATATGCTACGTTCTGCTCGGTTACGTTAAGTCTGGTTAGGCTACGAAATCAATGGTTTTTGTGCTGTCCACTGCAATGCAGTTGACTTCTGCTCACTACTGCGTTCTATCACATGCTGCTTGTCTCTGCGGAGGCGGGCAATTGTGGTCTCGACGTGTTAGGTTGATCTAGGCTACGTTTGGCTATGTCACGTTTGGCTACGTTACGATAGGCTACTTCGTCTTTCATCACTTACACCGATTTTCGGTGGACTTCGGCGCTCTAATGTACTCTAATATACTCCGCTTGGCACAGCAATACCAGCCACAGTGGCCGCGGCAGGTTACGTTGAGGTAGGCTACGTTTGATCAGGCAACGATGGCTTGGGTTAAGTTTTGGTAGATACCACTCTTGTGCTGTACACTGCGATCCTACGGACTTCTGCGCCCTACTGTCCTCTAGCAAGTTCTGCTCGGCTCTGAGGAGGCCAGCAATGGTGGTCGGGGTACGTTAGGTTGGGTTACGTTACGTCTGGTTATGTTAGGATTGGATATATTAGGACAGTGTAGTCTCGACTTTAGTGTTCCACAGTTCTATTAGGTCGTCTTCTGCGCTCCAGTGTGCTGTAGTATGCTCTGCTTGTCTCTGGGGTGGCCAGCAATAGTTGTCTCGGCCATTCAGTTTGAGCCATGCTACGTTCGGGTATGTTACGCTTGGTGATGTTAGGATATGGTAGTTCAGTTTTTTGTGTTATACTCTGCTATCCGCGGATTTCTGCGCTCTACTTCTTTCTAATATCTTCTGCTTGGCTCTGGGGCGCCCAGCGTTAGTGACACCGGCATGTTCGGGTGAGTTATGTTACGTTTGGATAGGTTAGGTTAGGGTACGCTTGACCAGTTTAGCTACTGCTTTCGTGCTAATCACTCTTGTTCGGTGTATTTATGTGATCTACTGTGCTCTACTATATTCTTCCTGGCTCTGTGGTGGCCAGGAGCAGTGGCCAGGGGCAGTGGCCACGACACATTGCTTTGAGCTATGCTACGCTCTGTTAGGTTACGCTATGTCAGGTTAGGTTAGGGTATCTTCGACTTCTGTGTAATTCACTGCAATGCGGTTCATTTCTGCGCTCCGCGGTGCACCAGTGCACTCTGCTTGTCTATGTGGAGGTCAGCAATAGTGATCACGTCACGCCATGTTTGTTTACACTATGTTTGGATGGGTTAGGTAGCTTCAGGGTAGGACTGTGTATGTTTGACTCTTGTGCTATACACTGCAGTGCGGTGTGTTTCCGCGCCCCGCAGTGCACTAGTGTATTCTGCTTGGATCTGGTGATGCCAGCTATAGTGGTCTCGGCACGTTAGGTTGAGCTTAGCTACGTTCGCTTGTATCCCGTTTGGTTAGGTTAGAATAGAACAGTTTAGCCTTTTGCGCCATACGCTGCTGGTCAACTGATTTCTGCGCCCTACTCTGCTCTAATATGTTCTGCTTGGCTCTGGGGTGGCCAGTAATTGCAGTCTCGGCACGTTAGGTTGTGTTAGGTTACGGATCGTTGTGTCAGCCTAGGGAGGTTTGGTCAAGACTTCTTTGACTTCTGTGCTGTACACTGCTATACGGAGGACCTCCGCGCTCCACGTTGCTCTATATCTCGCCGCTCTACTCTGGGGACGCGGCAAATTGTGGCCGTGGCACCTGAGACTTCGTTAGGTTGTGTTTTACTAGGTTATGTCAGTTTACGTTTGGTCAGGGTGGCTTCGACTTTCGTGCTATACTCTGTTATCCGTTGGGTTCCTTTGACCTACTCTGCTCTACGATACTCATCCTGGCTCATGGGAGTCCGGCACCAGCGCTCGCGGCACGCCCCGTTGGGTTACGCTACGTTTGGTTAGGTTAGGTGATGTCAGGTTATGGCAGGATGTGTTTGACTTATATGCTATACTCTGCAATGCGGTGAATTTCTGCGCTCCGCGATGCTGTGGTGTATTCTGTTTGGCACTGGGGAGGCCAGCAATAGTGTTGTCGGCATGTTAGATTATGTCATGCTACGTTTAATTTGGTTAGCTTCGGATAAGTTCGGTCAGGACGACTATGTCTTTTGTGATATACATTGCTATTCGCAGGCTTCCTGCGCTCTGCATGTCTCTACTACAATCTGCCTGGCAGTGGCCGCGGCACGTTATGTTTAGTTAGGCTACGTTCGGTTGGGGTACGTTTGCCTGCGTTATATTTGTGTAACTATAACTTTTGTTATTATATAACTTCTGTTTGTTTGTGTAACTATAACTGTGCTCTAACATGTTCTGCTCGACCCTGGGTAGGCCAGAAATAGAGGTCGAGGTTCGTTAGGTTGAGCTATTTTATGTTTGGTTATGATGGGATTGGGTATATAAGGTTAGGATACCCTTGACTTTTGTGATGTACACTGCTATTCGTGGGAATTTTTCGCTCTATTCTGCTCTAGCATGTTCTGCTCGGCTCCGGGGAGGCCAAAAGTTGTGGTGTCGTCACGTTATGTTGAGTTGCGCTACGTTGGAACAGGTTAGGTGAGGCTATGTTCTGTCAGTTTATGTTTCACTTTTGTGCTCTGCACTGCAATGCGGTGAATTCCTGCGCTATGCAGCGTTCTAGAATTATCTGCTTGGCTCTGGGGAGGGCAGCATTATTGGTCTCGGCACGATAGGTTGAGTTAGGATATGTTCGGTTATATAAGTTTGGGATAAGGTCGGTAACAGTAGCTCCGACATACGTGTTATACACTGATGTTCGGTGGGTTTCTGCTCTCGACTGCGCTCTTCAACATTCTGCTTGGCCCTTGGGAGGCCAGAAATAGCGGCCGCGGCATGTTGTGTTGTGGTAGACTTCGTTTGGCCAGGTTACGTTAGCTTGGGTTTGGTCTGGATAGTTGCGACTTTTGTGCTATACGCTGTGTCTCTGTGAACTTCTGGGATTCCTCTAGTAAGTTCTTCTGGACGCTGTGGAGGCCAGCAATGGTGCTCGGGGTACGCTAGGCTGAGTTATGTGAAGGCTGGGTATGTAGGTATAGGACAGCTTTGACTCTTACGCTATACATTGCTATCCGGTGGACATCTGCGCTTCAGTGTGCTGTAGCATGTCCTGCCTGCCTCTGGGGCTGCCAGCAACAGTAGTCTCAGCACTTTAGGTTGAGCTATGCTACGTTCGGTCATGCTAGGTTGGGACATGTTGTGCTACGGTATCTACGGCTTTTGCGCTATTCACTGCAATGCGGTGGATATCTGCGCTCTACTGTGCTCTAGTATACACTACTTGTCTCTGTGGAGGTCTGGTATAATGGTCTTGTCCTGTTAGGTTTAGTTAGGGTACGTTTGAATATGTTACGTTTGGCTAGGTCAAGCGGGGCTACTTTGACGTTTGTGCCACACGCTGCTGTTCCCCGTGTACCTGCGCTCTACTCTGCTCCAGTATATTCTGCTTGACTCTGGAAATGCCAGCAATTGTTGTCTCTGCACGACAGGCCTTGTTAGATAACGTTCGGATAGGTTAGGTTATGTTAAGCTCGGCCAGGTGACTTAGAGTTTCGTACTATAATCTGCTATTCAGAGCTGTCCTGCGCTGTACTGTGCTCTACTAAACTATGCTTAGACCTCGGCATGCCAGCAATATTTGTCCCGGCACGATAGATTTAGTTAGGTTACGCTTCGTTAGTGTAGGTTGGGTTAAGTTCGGTAACGGCAGCGTTGACTTTTATTCTGTACGCTGTTTTTCGAAGTATTACCGCTATCTACTTTGCTGTACCGTAATCTACCTGGCTATGGGAGGCCAAGGGCAGTGGTCGCTGCACGTTATGTTGAGTTATGCCCCGTCTGGTTATTTTAGGTTCGGTCTTGTTATGCCAGGGTATCTACGGCTTCCGTGCCGTTCACTGCAATGCGGTACGTTCCTGCGCAATACTGTGCTCCCATATGTTCTGCTTGTAAGTGTGGATGCCAGCAACAGCATTCCCGTCCTACTAGGCTGAGTTAGGATTCGTTTGGCTGTGTTACGTATGGCTAGGTTAGGGCATGCTACCCTGGCGTTTGTGCTGTACACCGCTACTCGGTGGATTTCTGCACTCTAATGTGCTCCAATTTGAGCCGATTGTCTCTACGAAGGCCATGAGTAGTGGTCGCCGCACGTTACGTTGAGTTATGCTCCGTTTGGTTATGCTAGATTCTGTCCTGCTTCGTTGCAGTCTCTTCGACTTTTGTGCTCTGCGCTGCTATTCGGAGGCTGTCCGCGCTCCACACTGCTCTACTACACTCTGCTCTACTCTGGGGAGTCTAGCAATGGCGGTCGTTGCTCGTCAGATTGTGTTAGGTTGCGTTCGGTTATGTTATGTTAGGTTCAATTTCGTTATGGTACATTTGACTTTCGTACTGTACACTGTTATTCTGTGTGTTCCTGTGACCTACATTGCTCTACTGAATTCGGCTTGGCTCTGGGGAGGCCCGAAGCATTGTTTGCGGCTCGTTGCGTTGTGCTATGCTACACTTGGTTAGATTTCGTTCGGTCAGGTTTGGTCAGGATACCTTCGACTTATGTGCAGTTCACTGCAATGCGGTCGAGTACTTCAAACTACTGTGCTCTAGCACATTCAGCTTGTCCCTATGGAGGCTAGCAATAGTGGCCTCATCATGTTAGGTTGGTTTAGGTTACGTTTATATATGTTACGTTGTCAAGGTTAGGTGAGGCTACTTTGACTTTTGTGCGATAAGCTACTATTCCCCGGATTTCGGCGCTCTAATGCACTCTAATATGCTCTGCTTGGCCCTTGGATGCCAGCAATGTTGGTCTCGTCACTTTATGTTGAGTTACACTACGTTTAGTTTGATTAGGTTATTTTAAACTCGACCATGCAACTTAGACCTTCGTGCTATACACTGCTATTCGGAATATTCCTGCGCTGTACTCTGCTCTACTAGGTTATGCTAAGCCTTCGGAATGCCAGCAATATTGATCTCGGCACGTCCGGCTGTGATATGTTACGTTTGGTTAGTTTAGGTTGGGACAATTTCGGTAACGGTATCTTTGGCCTTTGTGCCGTACACTGCTGTTCGATGGACTTCTGCGCTCGACTGCGCCCTATTACATTCTGCTTGGCCTTGGATAGGCCAGCTATAGTGGCAGCGGCACGTTGTGTTGTGGTAGGCTACGTTTGGCTAGGTTACGTTATGCCAGGTTTGGTTACGGTGTCCTCAACTTTTGTGCTATACGCTGCTATACGGTGGATTTCTACGCTCAACGTTGCTCTGCTCTACTCTTCCTCACGCAGGGTAGGCGGCAATAGTGGTCGTGGCTCGTTTCGTTGAGGTATGTCACGTTTGGCTATGTTAGGTTAGGTTATGTTTGGTACGGGAAGCTTTGACTTTCGTGCTATACCCCCTTATTCGGTGGATATCTGTGATCGACTGTGCTCTGCTACATTCTGCTGGGCTATTGGGAGCCAGGAGCAATGGTCGCGGCGCGACATGTTGAGCTATTCTACGTTTGGTTTGTTTGGGCTACGTCAGGTTATGCCAAGGTATCTGCGGCCTTTGTGCTGTTCGCTGCAATGCGCTGGATTTCTGCACTCTACTGTGCGTTAGTACATTCTGCTTGGCTCTCGTGCTGCCAGCAATAGTGGTCTCCGCACGTTAGGTTGTGTTACGTTGCGTTTTGTTAGGTTCGATTATGTCAAGCTCGGTCAGGTTTTATTTGACTTTCGTGTCATACACTGCTATTCAGAGGATTTCTGCAATTGACTGTGCTCTACTATGATCTGCATGCTGCTGGGGAGGCCAGCAGTAGTCGCGGCACGTTATGTTGATTGAGGCTACGTTTCATTATGTCATGCTATGTTATGTTTCGTTAGGGTGGCTTGGTCTTTCATGCTATACACTATTATACGGCGGGTTGGTGAGATCTTGTGTGCTCTACTAAATTCTGCTTGGCTCCGTGGAGACCGGCAACAGTGGTTGCGGCACGTCCTTTTGGGTTATGCAGCGTTTGGTTTGGTTAGATTAGGTCAGGTTATGTTAGGATATTTACGGCTTTTGTGCTGTTCACTGCAATGCGGCGGATTTCTGCGATCTGCTGTGCTCTAGTACATTCTGCTTGTCTCTGTGGAGGGCAGCAATAGTGGTATCCTCGTGTTAGGTAGAGTTAAGATGAGTTCGGACGTGTTACGTTTGACTGGGTCAGGATAGGCTACTACGGCATTTGTGCTATTCACGGTTATCCGGTGGATGTTCGCGCTCAAACGATCTCCAATGTGTTCTGCTTGGCTCTGGGTGGCCAGCGATATTTGTCTCGTCACGTTAAGTTGAGCGACACTACGTTCCAATAGGTTAGGTTAGGCAAAGTTTTGCCAGGATGCGTTTGACTCTCGCGCTATACACTGCAATGGAGTGAAATCTGCGGGGGTCAACAATAGTGGTCTCCGCATATTAGGTTGAGATATACTACGTTGGGTCACGATAGGTATGGTTAAGCTCGGCCGGGTTGACTATGACTTTCGTGCTATACACTACTATTCGGGATGTCCCTGCGCTGTAGTGTGCTCTACTATATTACGCTTAGCGTTCGGAATGCCAGCAATAATGGTCTCGGCAGGTTAGGTTGTGTTAGGTTGCGTTTGGTAAGTTTAGGTTGGTTTACTTTCGGTAAGGTTGGTTTTGACTTTCGTGTAATACACCGTTGTTCAGTGGATTTCCGCGCTCGAATGCGCTCTACTACATTCTGATTGGCCCTGGAGAGGCCGGAATAGTGCCCGCGGCACGTCGTGTTGAGGTATGATATTTTCGGTTCGGTTAAGATTGCTTGGGTAAAGTCTGGGTTGATATGACTTCTTTGCAATACACTGCATTAGTATAGACTACTGCGCTCTACTGTCCTCTAGTACGTTCTGCTCGACCCTGTTGAGGCCGGCATTTGTGGTCGCTGTACGGTTGGTTGAATTATGTTACGCCTGGTTATGTTAAGGTTGGATGTATTCGGATACGCTAACTTTGACTTTTGTTCTGTACACTGCTATTCGGTCGACTTCTGTGCTCCACTTTACTCTAGTATGCCCTGCTTGGCTCTGGAGCGGCCAGCAATTGTCGTCTCGGCACGTTAGGTTGAGTTATGCTACGTTCGGGTATGTGACGTTTGGTGAGGTTATGATATGATTGCACAGACTTTTGTGCAAACACTGCTATCCGCAGGTTTCTGCGCTCTACTGTGTACTAATATTTCCTGCTTGGCCCGGTGGAGGACATCGACAGTGATCTCGGAACGTTAGGTTGTGTAATATTACGTTCGGTCAGGTTAGGTTTTGTCAAGCTCGGTAATGTTTCCTTTGACTTTCGACCTATACACCGTTATTCGGAGGGTTTCTCCACTCAACTGCGCCCTAATATGTTCTGCTTGGCTCTGGGTAGGCCAGCAATAGCGGTCCCGTCGTTTGGTTAGGTTAGGTTTTGTCATGCTCGGTAATGCTTTCTTTGACTTTCGTCCTATACACCGCTATTCGGAGGGTTTCTCCACTCGACTACGCTCTAATATGTTCTGCTTGACTCTGGGATGGGCAGCAATGGCGGTCCCATCGTGATGGTTCGGACTATGCTCCGTTTGGGTGTGTTACGTCTGGGAGGTTAGGACAGCACAGTTCAGCCTTTTGTACTATACAATAATACACGCGGATTTCTGCGCTCTACTGTTTTCCAATATTTTGGCACTGTCTCTGGTAAGGCCAGCGATAGTGATGTCGATACGTTAGGTTGAGTTAGTTTACGTTTGTTTAGGGTGGGTTAGGACAGGTGAGGTTCGCACATCGTCGACTTTTGTGCTTTTCGCTGCAATACGGTGTGTTCCTGCGCACAGCTGTGCTCTAGTACATTCTGCTTGGCTCTGGGGAAGCCAGTAATAGCTGTCGAGGGTCGTTATGTTGAGTTCAATTACGTTTGTGTGTGTCGCTATTGGTATGTTGCGATAGGATTGACTCGACTTTTTCGCTATACAGTGCAATGCGGCGGGTTTCTGCCCTCTCACTGTGTTCTAGCATATTCTGCTCGGTCCTGTGGATGCCAGCAATAGCGGTATTGGCGCGTTGGAGTGATCAAAGTTACTTTAGCTTTTGTTACGTTTGACAAGGTTAGGACACGGTAACCATTATCTTTGCGCTATACGCTTCTAACCGGTGGATTTCTGCATTCAAGTGGGCTCTAATATATTCTGGTTTCCTCTGGGGAGGCCAACAGTAGTGGTCGCGGCATGACATGTTGAGTTATGCTACGTTTGGTTGTGTTATATTACTACTGGTTAGGTTACGTTATCTACGGCTGTTGCGATATTC
>NW_016920715.1:13322-24240 GCF_001483705.2 Eufriesea mexicana
CCGTTTCCCTCGTGACGAAATTCATCCCCCACGCTGTATCCCGTCTGCAAAAATCTCTTTGCCTCTCGTTCAACGATTAACCCGGAAATCTGACGGACGTCAACGACTCGGACGCGTTCGTTCTGGATTGTCCTCCTGGATTGTCAGCAGGATTTCGATAAAAATGGAAGGCAGGACTCACGGAACGCGGTCATTAGCAGACACGTATGTATCATTCATAACTCCGCGGAGGGAACGAGTAGCGCGACAATTAGCCGGCTCCCACGGCTGGGCCCGTGCACTATCTGCTAGCCGGTTAACGAATCCCATAACTGTGCTCTAGTATATACTGCTTGGCACTAAGGAGGCCAGAAATGGTGTTCGCGGGGCTTTTTGCTGAGATAGGTTGCGTCTGGCTTTTTACGCTTGGCCATGTTAGGTTCTCATTGCTATGACTTTTGCGAGATACAGTGAAATGCGGCGGATTTCTGCGCTCTGCACGACTCTAGTATTTTCTGCTTGGCTCTCTGGAGACCAGCAATAGTGGTCTCGGCGCGTTGGGTTGAGTAAAGTTACGTATGTTTATGTTACGTTTGGCCAGGATAAGACACCATAGCCTTGTCTTTGTGCTATTCAATGCTATTCGGTGGACTTCTGCTTTCAACTGGGTTCTAGTATATTCTGCTTGCCGTTGCGGAAGAAAGCAGTAGTGGTCTCGGCACGATAGGTTGAGATAGGCTTCGTTCGGTTATGTTTCGTTTGGCGAGGTTGGGATATGATACTTTTGGCTTTAGAGTTATTCACTGCTGTCCTCTAATTTCTGCACCCTACTGTGTTCCAGTATCTTCTGCTTGGATCTGGGGAGGCCAGCCATAGTAGTCTTGGCACGTTAGTTTCGGTTACGTTACGTTTGGTTGGGTAAGGTTAACGCGAGCTGGGTCAGTTTGTGCTAGACTTTCGTACCGTACACTGCTAGTCGGAGGATATCTCCGCTCCATTGTGCTCTTCTATATTCTGCATAGCCCTGGGAATGCCAGCAATATTGTTCTCGGCACGTTAGGTTGAACGAGGTTACATTCGGCCGCTATAGGTTAGGCTTAGTTCGGTAAATATAGCTTCGGCTTTTGTGCTGTACACTGCTATTCCTTGGATTTCTGCGCTCTATCATGTTCTAATATGCCTTGCTTGGCTCCGCGGGGGCCATTAATAGAGGCTGCGGCTCGTTAAGTTGCGTTCTACTACGCTTGGTTAGGTGAGGTTAGTAAACTTCGCTTAGGATTTCTTTGGCCATTGTGCTGTACACTGCTATTCGGTCGATTCCTGCGTTCATCACTGCTCTACTAGACTCTGCTGTACTCTGGTGAGGCGAGAAATAGTCGTCGTGGCACGTCAGGTTGGGTTAGGTTACGTTGCGTTAGGTTATCTTAGGATAAGCTTGCTTAGTGTGTCTTTGGCTTTCGTGCTGTACACCGTTATTCGTTGGATCTCCGTTATCTGCTACGCTCTACTACATTCTGCTTGGCACAGGGGGGGGCAGGTGCATTGTTGCGGCTCGTTATGTTCAGATATCCTACGTTCGGTAAGGTTTGGTTAGGTCATGTTGGGTTTGGATACCTAGGGCTTTTGTGCTATTCACGGCAATGAGGTTGATTCCTGCGCTCTAATGTGCTGTAGTATATTCTGCTTGTCTCTGTGGCGGCCAGAAATAGTGGTCTCGTCGTGTTAGGTTTATTCGGGTTACGCTTGCATATGTTACGCTTGGCTAGCTTAGGATGTGTTACTTTGTCTTTCGTGCTGTACACTACTATTCGTTTGATCTCGGCGCTCTAGTGTGCTCTAGTATGCTTTGCTTGTCTGCACGGAGGCCACTAATCGAGGTCGCGGTATGTTATGTTGTGCTAGACTACGTTTAGTTAGGTCAGTTTTTATTATTTTAGGTTAGGATGACTATGACGTTTGGGCAATACACAGCAATGAGGTGGATTTCTGCGTTCTACTGTGCTCTAGTATATCCTGTTTGGCTCTGGGTGGTGGGGGCGTCAGTAGTGTCCTCGGCACGATAGTACGAGGTATGTTACGTTCAGTTATGTTGCTTTGGATCAGGTTAAGACACGATAGCCTTGACATATGTGCTACACATTGCTATTCGGTGTATTTCTGCATTCCACTGTGCTCTAATATGCTCTGCTTGGCTCTGGGGATTCCAGCAATATTTGTCTCATCATGTCATGTTGGGTTACTCTACGTTAGGTCAGGTTAGGTTAGTGTATCTTTCACTTTTGTGCTTTGCAATGTAATGCGGTGGATTTCTTCGCACTATTGTGATCTAGTATATTCGGCTTGGCTCTGGGGAGGCCAGAAATGGTGGTGACGGTAATTTCTGTTGAGATAGTCTATGTGTGGTTGTATTACAATTGGCTATGGTAGGACAGGATAGCCTTGACTTTTGTGCTACGCATTGCAATGCGGCAGACTCCTGCGCTCTACTGTACTCCAGCATATCCTGCTTGGCCCCGGGGAGGCCAGCAATATTTGTCCCGTCGCGCTATGTTGAGTTAAACTACGTTTGGATAGGTTAGGTTTGTTGAGGTTATGTTAGGATACTTTCGCTTCTGTCCTTTGCACTGCAATCCGGCGGAATTCTGTGCTCTACTGTGCTCTAGTGTATTCTAATTGGCTCTGTGGTGGCCAGTAATAATGGTCCCGGCGCGTTAGTTTGGGTTAGGTTACGTACCGTTGTTGTTAGGTTAGGAATGTTTGGTTAAGATTTCTCTGATTTTTGTGTCATACACTGCTATTTTGTACATTTCCGCGCTCTACGTTGCTCTACTATATTCCGCCAGATTGTGGGGAGCGAGCAGTGGTTGTCGTGGCACGCTAGTTTGAGTTAGGTTACGTTTGGTATTATTTGGTATGGTCAAGTTCTGTTTGGATAACTTTGACTTTCGTACTATACACTATTCTCTGGTGGATTCCTGTGCTCTTCTACAGTGCTCTACTACATTCTGCTCGCTCTGCGGTGGTGAGGATCAGTGTCCGCGGCACGTCATGTTGACTTATGCTACATTTGGTTAGGTTAGATTAGTTCAGGCTATGTTAGCATACCTAAGCATTTGCGCTTTTCACTGCATTGCGGGGGATTTTTGCGCTCTACTGTGCTCTAGTACATTTTGCTTGTCTCTGTGGAGGGCAGCAATAGTCGTCACGTCATGTTAGCTTGGGTTATATCAAGTTTGGATATGTTACGTTTGTCTAGGATAGGATATGCTACATAGACTTTAGTGCTATTCACTGCTATTCGCGGGATTTCTGCGCTGTACTGTGCTCCAGTTCGCTCTGATTGGCTTTGGAGATGCCAGCAATATTGTTTCCGACGCGTTACGTTTAGTTACACTACGTCTGGGTAGGTTTGTTTATGTAATGTTAGTTTAGGGTACCTTTCACCTTTGTGCTATGCACTGCAGTGCGGTGAATTTCTGCGCTCCACTGCGCTCTAGTATATTCTGCATGGCTTTGTGGTGTCTAGAGGTAGTGGTCGCGCGTCGTTATGTTGAGTTAGATTACGTTCGGCTATGTTACGATTTGTTATTTTGGCATAGTATATCTTTGACTTTTGTGTTGTACACAGCAATGCGTCGGGTTCTTGCGCTCTACTGTTCTCCAATATTTTCTGCTTGGCTCTTGGGAGAACAGCTATAATGATCGCGGCACGTTAGGTCGTGTTATGTAATGTCTGGCTTTGTTAGGTTAGGTTAAGTTCGGTAATGTCATCTTCGACTTTCGTGCTGTACACTTCTACTCGGAGGATTTCTGTGCTCTACTGTGCTCTACTATATTATGGTTGGCCCTAAGAATGCCAGCAATATTGGCCTTGGTACATTAGGTTGTGTTAGGTTCCGTTTCGTTGTGTTAGATTAGGATACGATCGGTGAGGGTGGTTTTGACTTTCGTGCTATACACTGCTGTTCGGTGGATTTCTGCGCGCAACTGTGCCCTACAACATTCTGCTTGGCCCTGTGGAGGTCAGCAATTGTGGTCGCCGAAAGTTACGTTTTTTTATGCTACGTTCGGTTAGGTTATGTTCACTAGTGTTAGGTTCGGATGGCCATGACTTTTGTACTGTACACTGCGATTCTATTGATTTCTGCGCTCTACTGTCCTCTAATATGTTCAGCGCGACTTTAAGGAGGCCAGCAATTGTGGTCACAGTACGTTAGGTATAGATATGTTACGTTTGGTTATGCTAAGGTTGTATATATTAGAATATGATAGCTTCGTCTTTTGTGCTATACACTGCTATTCTGTGGGCTTCTGCGATCTAGTGTGCTCTAGTATGCTCTGCTTGGCTCTAGGTACGCCTGCAATAGTGGTCTCGGCACGTTATATTGAGTTGGGCTTCGATTGGTTAAGTGAGAATAGGTTGAGTATGGTTTCGCTATCTTTGACTTTTTCCCTATGCATTGAAATGCGGTGAGGTTTCTGCGCACTTCTGTGATCTAGTACATTCTGCTTGTGTCTGCGGAGGCCAGCAATAGCGGTATCGTCATGTTAGGTTGAGTTACGCTACGTTTGGTTGTGATACGTTTGGCTAGGATAGGATAGGGTACTTTGCCTTTTGTGCTATGCACTGCCGTTCGGTGGATTTCTGCGTTCTAATACGCTGTAATACGCTCTGCATGGCGCTGGGGTGGTCAGTAATAGTGGTCTCGGCACATTAGGCTGCGATAGGTTACGTTGGCTTAGGTGAGGTTTGGTTAAGTTCTGTAAGGTTAGAGTTAACATTAGCGCTATACACTAATATCCGTATGATTCATGCAATATAATGTGCTCTACTATACTATGCTTTGCTATGGAAATACTATGCTTTGCTATGGGGAGGCCATGAGTAGTGGTCGCGGAACGTCTCGTTGAGCATGCTACCTTCGGTTTGGTTAGGTTAGGACAGGTTATGCCAGGATACCTACTCCTATTGTGCTATTCATTGCAATGCGGAGGCCTTCTGCTCACAACTGTGCTCTTGTACCATCTGCTTGCACCTGTGGGGGCCAGCAATAGTGATCTGGTCATTTCAGGTTGGTATAAGGTACGATTTGGTATGTTACGTCCGGCTAGGATAGGACAGGCTTCTTTGACATCTGTGCTTTTCACTGCTATTCGGTGGATGTCTGTGATCTAATGTGCTCCAATATGCTCTGCTTGGCTCCGCGGAGGGCAGCAACAGTTGCCTCGGCACATTATGTTGCGATGTGCTACGATTGGTTAGGTTACGTTATGTCAGGTACGGTTTAGATACCTTTGACTTTATGGTCACGCACTGCAATGCGTTGTATCTCTGCGCTCTACTTCGCTCTAGTACATTATGCTTGGCTCTGCGGAAGCCAGCAGCGGCGGTCAGTTCATATTAGTTTGAGCTGTGCCACGTTTGGTTATGTTAAGATAGGAGAGTTCATACTTCTGTGCTATATACAGTTTTTCACAGATTCCTCCGCTCTACTGCGATCTAATGTTTACTGTTTGGCTCTGGGGGGACAGCAACAGTGGTCTCGGCGCGTTAGGTTTAGTTTGGCTACGCTTGCATATGACGTGTTTGTTTACGTTAGGATAGAGTAGCTCGGAATTTTGTGCCATTCTGTGCTATTGGGAGCGCTGCCGCGCTCTACTGCGCTGTAATATGTTCAGCTTGGCTCTGGGGTAGTCATGAATAGTGGTCTCGGCACGTTAGGGTGAGTCATGCTTCGTTTCGTTATGGTAGGTTAGCAAAGCTTGGTTAGGATTTATTTGACCGCTGTGATATGCACTGCAGTTCGGTGGATTTCAGCGCTCAATACTTCTATATCGTACTCAGCGCGGCACTGGGGAGGCGAGCAATATTGATGGTGGCGCTTTATTTTGAGTTAGGCTACGTTTGGTTAGGTTCGGTTAGGTCAGGTTAGGATAGGCTACATTGACTTTTGTGCCATACGCTGATGTTAGGTGTATTCCTGCGCTCTAGTTTGCTGCAATATGCTCTGATCGACTGTACGAAGTCCATCAGTAGCTGTCGCAGCACGTTATGTTTGGTTAGACTACGCTTGGTTAGATCAGTTTCGGCCACGTTAGGTCAGGTTATCATTGACTTTCGTGCTATACACGGCAGTGCGGCAGAATTCTGCGTTTTTCTGTTCCGTGGAATATTCTGCTTGGCTCTGGGGATGCCAGCAATACTGGTCTCGGCGCGCTAGGTTTTGCTACGCTACGTTCGCTTATGCTACGTTATTCAGGTTTGGATAGGGTATATTATATTTTTGCGCTATACACATTTATTCAGTGGAATGTTGCACCCTACTGCGCTCTAATATGCTCTGCTTGGCTCTGGGCGGCCAGTATTTGAGGCCTCAGCTCGTTAGGTTTAGCTAGGCTTCGGTACGTTAGGTTAAGTTAGGAATGCTTGGTTAGGGTTTCTTTGACGAATACGCTGTACACAGCTATCCGGTGCAATTCCCCTAGACTCTATGGAGGCGAGCAATGGTGGTCGTGTCAAGTTATGTAGTGTTATGTTACGATTGGTATGGTTAGGGCATCCTTGACTCGCGTAGCATACACTATTGTGTGGTGGATTCCAGTGATCTACTGTGCTCTACTATATTCCTCTTGACCCTGTGGTGGCCAGCAATAGTGGTCTCGGCGCGTTGGGTTGTGTTACGCTGCGTTCGCTTATGACGCGTTTGGCTATGTTAGGAGAGGATGGCTCAGACAATTGTGCCATACACTGCTATTAGGTGGATTTCTGCCCTAAACTGTGCTGTGATATGTTCTGCTTGTCTCTTTGGAGGACAGCAATACTGTTCTCATCATGTTAGTGTGAGTTAGGCTTCTTTCGGGTAAGTTACGTTTGGATATGTTGGGATAGGCTTCATAGACCAATGTGCTTTACGCTGCTATAGTGTGTGTATCTGTGATCTACAGTTCTCTATTACATTCTGCTTGTATCTGGGGAGGCCAGGAGCAGTGTTTGCGGCACGTCATGTTGAGATATGCTACGTTTGGTTAGGTTAGGTTATGTTTGGTTAGCTTAGGATATCACCGGCCCTTGTGCTCTTCACTGAAATGCGGTGGGTTCCGCGCTCTACTGTGCTCTAGTACGTCCTGCTTGCGCCTGTGGAGGCCAGAAATAGTGGTCCGGCCATGTTAGACTGAGTTAGGCTACGTTTGGCTATGCCACGTTTTGCTATGTTAGGATAGGCTCCTTTGACTTTTGTCCTGTACACTGCTATTCGTTGGATTTCGGCGCTCTAATGAGCTCTTATATGCTCCGCCTGGCTCCACGGAGGACATTAATACAGTTCGCGGCACGTTATGTTGAGTTAGACTACGTTTGGTCAGGTTAGGCTTTGCCATTTTAGGTCAGGATATCTTTGACTCTTGTGCTATACACTACAATGCGGTGGACTACAGTGCTCTACTGTGCTCCAGCAATATCTGCTTGACCCCGCGGGGGCCAGAAATAGTGGTCGAGGCAATTTATGTTGTGTCAGGTTACGTTTAGTTGTGTTACCCTTGACTGTGTCATGATATCGTATCTTTGACTTTTGTGCTATAGTGTGAAAGGCGGTGGATTTATGCACTCTGCTCCGATATAGTATATTCTGCTTGGCTCTGGGGAGGCCAGCGATAGTAGTCTCGACGCTTTTCATTGAGAAATGTTAAGTACGCTTACGTTACGTTTGGCTAGGTTAGGACACGGTAGCCTCGACTTTTGTGCTGTAAACTGCTTTCCGTGGGTTTCTGCTTTCTGCTGTGCTATAACATGTTCTGCTTGGCACTGTGGAGGCCAGCAATATTGGTCTCGTCACGTTATGTTGAGTTACAATACGGTTGGATAGGTTATGTTACGTCAGGTTAGGTAAGTGTTCCTTTCACTTTTGTGGTACGCCCAGCAATGCAGTGGATTTCTGCGCTCTACTGTGCTCTAGTATACTCTGATTGGCGTTGTGGTGGCTAGTAATTGTGGCCTCGGCGCGTTAGCTTGGGTTAGGTTACATACCGTTGTGCTATGTTAGGAAGGTTTGGTTGAGGTTTCTCTGACTTTTGTGCTATACACTGCTATCCGGTGCATTCCTTCTCTCTAATGTGCTTTAATATGGTCTGATTTTCTCTGAGGGGGCAAGCAATATTGGTCTCTTCAAGTTAGGTTGAGCATTACTACGTATGGATTGGTTAGGTAAGGTCCGGTTGGGTCAGGATATGATCGACTTTTCTGCTATACATTACAATACGCTGGATTTCTGCGCTCCGCTGTGCTCCAGTATATTCTGCCTGGCTCCGTGCGGGCCAGCAGTAGTGGTCGCGGTACGTTAGTTTTACTTATGTTACGTTTGGGTATGTAAAGTTTGGCTATGCAAGGATGGGATAGCTTTGACTTTTGTGCTATAAAATGCTATTCGGTGGACTTCTGCGCTCTAGTGTGCTCTAGTACGTCCTGCTTGGCTCTGGGGAGGCCAGCAATCGTGGTCTCGGCACGTCGGGTTGAGTTGGGTTACGTTTCGTTTGGTTAGGTTAGTAAACTTTGGTTAGGATTTCTTTGACTTCTGTGATATACACTGCTATCCGTTGGATTCCTGCTAGGCTCTGTTGAGGCGAGAAATAGTGGTCGTAGCACGTCAGGCTGAGTCAGGTTACGATTGGCTATGTTAGGTTGGGTCAAGTTTGGTTAGGATAGCTTCGACTTTCGTGCTATGCACGGGTATTCGGTGGATATATGCGATCTAATGTTCTCTAATATGCTCTTCTTGGTTCTGGGGAGGCCTGCAATATTGATCTCGTCATGTCATGTTTAGTTACATTACGTTTGAATAGGTTAGGTAAGGTCATGTTAGGTTAGGGCATGATAGCCTTTTGTGGTATACACAGAAATGAGGTGGATTTCTGCGCTCTGCTGTGCTCTAGTGTGCTCTTATTGGCTCTTCGGTGGCCAGCAACTGCGTCATCGGCACAATGGTATGAGTTATGCTACGTCCGGTTATGTTACGTTTTGTCAGGTTAGGAAACGGTGGCCTCGAGTTTTGTGGTTTAAATTATTATTCGGTGGATTACTGCTTTCTACTGTGCTCGAATATGTTCTGCTTGCTTCTGGGGAGCTCAGGAATATTTGTGTCACCATGTTCTGTTTAGTTACAATACGTTAGGTTAGGTTATCTTTCACTTGTGTGCCTTGCACTGCATTGCGGTGGACTTCTGCGCTCCACTGTGATGCACTATGTTCTTCATGGCTCTGTGGTTGCCACAAACTGTGTTCGCGGGACGCTACGTTGTGTTAGGTTACGTTTGGCTGTGTTGCGATTGGTTGTGCTAGGATAGAATGGATTTGACTTTTGTGCAACGTGTGCCTTGCACTGCATTGCGGTGGACTCCTGCGCTCCACTGTGATGCACTATGTTCTTCATGGCTCTGTGGTTGCCACAAACTGTGTTCGCGGGACGCTACGTTGTGTTAGGTTACGTTTGGCTGTGTTGCGATTGGTTGTGCTAGGATAGAATGGATTTGACTTTTGTGCAATACGCTGCTATTCGGAGGATTCCTGCTCTCTACTATACCATAACATTTTCTTCCTGGCTATGCGTAGGCAATCAATACTCGTCTCGTCACGCAATAATGAGTTTCATTACGTTTCGATAGGTTAGCTTACGTCAGGTTATGCTTGGGTATTATCTACTTTAGTTTTATACACTGCAGTCCGGTGGATTTCTGCGCTCTACTGTACTCTGGTATATTCTGCTTGGCTCTGGGGAGGTCACCAATAGTGGTCGCGGCACATCATGTTGGGTTATGCTACGTTTGGACATGTTAGATTCGTTCCGGTTAGGTTGGTAAACCCACGGCTTTTGCGCTATTCACTGCAGAGCGGTCGATTTGTGCCCCCTACTCTTCTCTATTATGTTCCGCTTGTCTCTGTGGTGGCCATAAAATGTGGCATCAGCGCGCTAGGTTTAGATTTGTTACGTTTCGCTCAGTTAGGTTAGGAAGGTCTTGTCCGCATTTCTTTGTCTTTTGTGCTCTATACTGCTATTCGGCGGATTTCTGCGCTCTACACTGCTCTACTATTCTCTGCTCGACTGAGCGGAGGTGAGCATTAGTGGTCGTGGCACGTTACGTTTGGTTATTTTACGTTTGGCTAGGATAGGTTACGCTGTTTTATTAGGATAGCTCTGCGTTTCGTGCTGTACACTGTTATTCCGTGGATTCCAGTAGCCTACTGTGCTCTACTATATTATGTTTGACTCAGAGGATTCCGGCAGCGGTGTTCGCGGAATGTTATGTGGAGTAGTGCTACGTTTGGTTAGATTAGGTACGGCCAGGTTAGGTTAGTATATCCTAGACTCTTGCGCTATACACTGATATTCGGTGGACTTCTGCGCTCTACATTGGCCTACTATACTCTGCTCGACTCTGGGGAGGCCAGCAATAGCGGTCGTGACACGGTAGTTTGGGTTATGTTACAGTTGGTTACGTTATATTGGCATGGGTAAGGTTCGGATAGCAATGACATTTCAGATATGCACTGCCATCCTATTGTCTTCTGCGTTCCACTGTCCTCTAATATGTGCTGCTTGGCTCTTTGTGTGCCAGCAATAGATGTCTCGGCCGTTCGGTATGGCTATTCTACTTTTGGCTATGTAATGTTTTGCATGGTCGGTTTTGGATAATTTTGACTTTTATGCTGTACATTGCTCTTTGGTGGCATTCTTCGCTCTACTGCACTCTACTAAATTTCGCTGGACCCTAGGGGTCCAGTAATGGCGTTCTCGACACGTTTGGTTGAGTTAGGCTACGTTACGTTAGGTTATGGTGGCCTGGGTTGGGCTTGGATTGCTTTAACTCTCGTGGTATAGGCGGCTGTTCGGCGGATTTCTGCGCTTTACTGTGCTCTAGTTCGTGTTTCTTGGTTCTGGGGGGGGGGGGG
>NW_016920715.1:24255-28717 GCF_001483705.2 Eufriesea mexicana
GGTTGAGACAGATAGCGTTTTTCTATGATATGTTTGGTATGTATAGGAAAATATAGCTGTGGCCCTTATGCTATACACAGCTATTCGGTGGATTTCTACGCTCTACACGGCTCTAGTATATTCTGCTTGGCTCTGGCGAGGCCAGAAGTAGTGGTCGCAGCACGTTGGTTTGAGTTGTGCTACGTTCGGCTATGTTAGGTTAGGCTATGTTTGGTAAGCGCAACTTTGTCTTTCGTGATATACACTGTTATGCGGTGGATTCCTGTCCTCCACTGTGCTCTACTCCAAACTGTAAGTCCCTGGGGATGCCGGGAATGGTGGTTGAGGCGCGTTTCGTTCAGTCAGTCCACGTTTGATTAGGTTGGGATAGGTCAGGTTAGCTTAGGTTACTTGTGACTTTTTTGCGATGCACTGCAGTTTGGTGGCTTTGTGAGCTCCACTGTGCACTAGTAACTTGGGCTTGTCTCTGGGGAGGTGAGCAATGGTGGTGTAGGCACGCTAGGTTGAGATAGCTTCGCTTGGATATGTTACGTTAAGTTAGGTTAGGACATCATAACTATGACTCTTGTGCTATACGCTGGCATTCCGCGAATTTCTGCGCACTTCGCTGCTCTACTGTACTCTACTCGACTCTCGGGAGGCCAGCAATGGCTGCCATGTCAAGGTAGTTTGAGATATTTAACGTCCGGTTATGTTTGGTACGGTTCGGTTCAGTAAGGATGGCTTTGACTCTTGTGCAATACACGTGTATTCGGCGAACTCCTCCGCTCGGCTGTGCTCTAATATATTTTGCTTGACACTAGGCAAGCCAGCAATAGGGGTCTCGTCTCGATAGGTTGAGTTACGTTACGTACGGTTATGTTCAGTTTGGTCATTTTAAGAGGTTATAGCTTCGACTTTCATGGCATACACGGCGGTTCGGTGGATTTCTGCTCTCTACAGCGATTAAATGTTGGTCTGCTTGGCCCTGGGGAGATCAGCAATAATGGTGTCTGCACCTTATGTTAAGTTGTGTTACGTTTGGTTGAACTTTGTTAGGATAGGTTAGGTTAGGATATCTTTCACTTTTGTGCTATACGCTACAATGCGTTGGATTTCTGTGCTCTACTGTGTTCAAGTATATCCTGCTCGGCTAAAGGGGGGGCGAGGATAGTGGTGTCGGCATGTTAGGTTTTGTCAGGCTACCTTCGTCTATGATACGTCTGGCTAGCTTAGGGTGGGGTAGATATCACTTTTGAGCCGTGCAGTGCGTTTCCATGAATTTCTGCGCCCTACACTCCTCTAATATGCTCTGCTTCTGTCTGGTGAATGTAGCAATGTTGGTTTCTTCAGGTTAGGTCCAGCAATGCTACGTTCGGCTACGTTTCGTTTGGTTATGTTGCGACATTATAGCTTTGAGCTCTATGCTACGAACTGCTTTTCGGTGGATTTCTGCGCCCTACATTTATCTACCCTGTTCTGCTCAACTCTTGGAATGCAAGCAATAGTGGTCGCGGCACGTTAGGTTGAGCTGGGTTGCGTTTGGTTATGTTACGCTTGGTTAGGTTAGGATAGAATAGCTTTGGCTATTGCGCTACACACCGCTATTCTATAGAACCCTGCGCTCTACGAGGCTCTTTCATACTCAGGTTGACTCTGAGGACGCCACCAATAGCGGCCGCTGCACGTTAGGTGGTGTAGGGTTACGTTTGGTCGGGGTACCTTTGTATTTTTTGCTATGCACTGCGATTCTATGTATTTATACGTTCTACTCTCCGTTAGCCTGTTCTGCTTGGCACTCGGGAGGGAAGCAGTATTGGTCTCGGCACGTTAGGTTAGGTTATGTTAGGTTCGACTATGGTAGCTTCGACTTCTGTGTAATACGCTGCTATTCGGAGGATTTCTGCGATGTGCTGCGCTCTACTATATCGTGCATGTGTCTCTGGAGGACAGCAACCGTGGTCTCGGCACGTTAGGTGAGTTAGGTTACGTTTGGTTATGTTGCGTTTTGTTGTGTCACGTTTGGTCGTGTTACGATATGGTAGCCTTGATTTCTGTGCTACACACAGATATTCTGTGAATTCCAACGCTCTACGTTGCTCCAACTTCATCTGCTTGCCCCTGGGGGTTCCAGCAAACGTTGTCGAGGCGTGTTACGTTGGACTACGCTACGTTTGGTTAGGTTAGGTTAGGTAAGGTAATGTTTGGATATATATGACTTTTGTGCTATATCCTGCAGAGCGGACTTCTGCGCCCTACCGCGATAAAGAATATTCTGCTTGGCCCTGGGGAAGCCAGAAATTGCGATGGCGGCACGCTATGTTGTGCTAGGTTAAGATTGATAGTGTTACCATTGGGTTGGTTTGGACGGGGTGCCATTTACTTTCGAGCTACATACTACTTTTCGGGGGATTACTGCGTAAAACTGCGCTCTAATATACTATGCTTCGCTCTGGGGTGGCCAGAATTAGTGGCCGCAGCATAATGGGCTCTGTTAGGTTACGTTAGGTTACTTTATGTTAGCATGGGTAAGGCTTGGATAGATTTGACCTTTCTGCTATACACTGCGGTCTAATGGACTTCTGCGCTATATTCTCTTCTATTGTGTCCTACTTGGCTCTGCGGAGGGCAGCAGTAATGGTCTCGGCATGTCGGTATTTATTGCGTTACGTTTGGTCAGGTTAGTATAGGATAGCTTTGACTTTCGTGCTATACACTGCTTTACAGTTGATTTCTGAGCTCTGCTGTGCACTAATGAGCGCTGCTACGCTCTGTGGAGACCAGAAATAGGGGCCGCAGCATTTTAGGTTGTGTCAGGTTACGTTTAGCTTATTTACGTTAGCATGTGTAACGTCTTGGTAGCTTCGATTTTTTTGCTATACGCTGTGATTCTATGGATATCTGCGCTCTACTCGCCTCTAATATCTTCTGCTTGGCTCTTAGGTGGTCAGCATTAGTGGTGTAAGCACTTCAGTTTGAGTTACGTTCGCTTTGTTACGTTACGTTTGGTCAGGTTAAGAGATTATAACTTAGTCTCTTGTGCTGTACCGTGCTATACGGTGGATTCCTGCGCCCTTCACTGCTCTGCTACGCTCTGCCCGACTATGGGGAGGCCAGCAATAGCGATCGTGGCACGATAAATTGGTATAGGTTACGTTTGGTTAGGATAGGTTAGGTTACGTTTGGTTAGCATCGCTTCGACTTTTGCATTATACACTGCTATTCGGTGGATTTCTGCGCTCTGCTGTGCTCTAATATGCTCCGCTTGGCTCTGGTGAGGCCAGCAATGGAGGTCTTGCCACCTCATTTTGAGTAAGGCTACGTTCGGTTTGGTTGGGTTAGGACAGGTTAGGTTACGCTACCTATCACTTCTGTGTTACACACTGCAATTCAGTGCATTACTTCGGTCTACTGTGCTCTAGCATAATCCGTTTCGCCCTGGAGATGTAAGCAATAGTGGTCTCGGCACGTTAGGCTGAGTTTGATACGTTCGCTCAAGTTACGTTTGGTTATGTTAGGAAAGTTTAGCTTCGAATATTGTTATATGCAATTTAGGATAGTTTAGCTTCGAATATTGTTATATGCACTGAGATTCTATGGATATCTGCGCTGTTCTCTCCTACAATATGTTCTGCTTGGCTCTGGGGTGATCAGCAACAGTGGCCTCGGCGTGATAGGACGAATCCTGTTATGTTTGGCTTGGCTAGGTTATGTTACGTTTGGCTAGGATAGCTTTGACCTTAGTGATATACACTGCTATTCGGTCGACATCTGCCCTTTGCAATGCTCTGCCAGCATTTGCTTGTCGCTGGTGACGCTTGCGACAGTGGTCGTCAAGGTTATGTTACGTTTGGCTAGGATAGCTTTGGCCTTAGTGATATACACTGCTACTCGGTCGACATCTGCCCTTTGCAATGCTCTGCCAGCATTTGCTTGTCGCTGGTGATGCTTGCGACAGTGGTCGTCGCACGTTTGCTTAGCTAGGATACTTTTGTCTGTGTTAGGATAGGATAGGTGTGACTTTTGCGCTACACACTGCTGTCCGTTCGATTTCTGCGCAGCACTGCGCTCTAGTATATTCGACTTTGCTCTGGGGAGGTCAGCAATAGTGGTCTAGGCACGTCAGGCTGATCTAAGTTACGTTCGGTTATGTTACATTTGGATAGGTTAGGATAGGATATCATTGACTTTGGTGCTGTACACTGCTCTCCGGTAGATTTCTGCGCTCCAGCTTCCTCTATAATGTGCTGCTTGTCTCTGGGGATGCCAGCAATGGAGGTCTCGGCAAGTTAGGTTCATTTGTTCTACGTTTGGGCAGGTTGGGTTAGGTCTGGTCAGGTTAGGGTATTTTCGACTTTTGTGCTGTGCGTTGCTATTCCGTGGCATTACCCGCTATACATTGTTGTTGTATACTCCGCTCGAACATGGGGATTCCAGTAATGGCGTCCTGTGCACGCTTGTATGTGTTAGGCTTCGTTAAGTT
>NW_016920716.1:0-404 GCF_001483705.2 Eufriesea mexicana
GCGTTCCGCCAGACCATTGCATTGTGGCATGTGCGGAGGGCTTCGTAAGCATTGCATGTTGAATTTCGAACAAAGTTGTGCAAACTCTTCGGAAACGAATTGCATCCCGTTGTCGGTGACGAACGTTTCGGGTGGTCCATAATCTCGAATCAGGATTCGACGGTAGTTGGCTAACCCACGTGTTGTCATTCGGGTCATCCATGTAGCATCCAATAGACGACTGTAACTGTCCACGACCACCGAAATAGCGTTACCCTTCCTGGGTTCCGCGAAATCCATATGAACTGGTACCCAGGGCTTGCCTGTATCCAGCCAAGGTGAGAGTGGAACCTTGACTTGTGCATTCAAGCTTTCTCGGCATCTGGAGCAATTGTCGGCCAAGTTCTCGACATCCGTTGAAAGCC
>NW_016920717.1:0-1403 GCF_001483705.2 Eufriesea mexicana
CCAGCAGTAATGTTCGCGGCACGTTGTGTTGAGATAGAATACGTTAGGCTAGGTTAGGCTACGATGCTTCAGGTTAGGATAGCTTCGACTCTTGTGCTACCCGCTGTTATTCTGTGGACATCTGCTCTCTACAGCGCCCTATAACAGTCTGCTTGCGCCCGTCAACGCCAGGACTGGTGGTCGCGAATACCTATGTTATGCTATGATCAGACTGTTTTGGCTAGGCTTGGTTAAGTTTGGTTCGGATATCCTTGACTCTTGTGCTATACACTGCCACTCGATTCATTTCAGCGTCCTACATTGCTCTGCTATACTCTGATTGGCTCATGTGATGCCAGCAGTAGTGGTCGTGGCACCACAGTTTGGGACACGTCACGTTTGGTTATGTTACGTTTCGTAGGGTTAGGAGTGTATCGCATTGACTTTTGTGCTGTGCACTGATCTTCGGTGGATTCCTACGCTCTACTCTGATCTAATATGCTATATTTGGTTCTGGAGATGCCGGAAATAGTGGTCTGGGCAAGCTAGGTTTAGTTAGGCCACGTTTGGATAGGTTATGATAGTTTGGGCTAGGTTTAGGTAGCTTTAACTTTCTTGTTATAAACTGCTAATCGGCGTAATACTGCGCTCTATTGCGTTCTACTATACTCTGGCCGAATCTGGAGATGCGAGCAATAGAGCTCGTGGCGCCTTAATTTGTGTTATGTAACGTTTGGTTATATTACGATTGGCTATGTTATTAGGACACAGCTTTGACTTTTGCGCAATACGCTGCTATTCGGCGGATTTCTGCGTCGTACAGCGCTCTAGCTTGTTCAGTATGACACTGGAAAGGCCAGCAATAGTGGTCTCGGCATGTTACGTTGTGTTAGGGTACGTTCGGCTAGGATAGGTTAGGCCAAGTTTGGTTGGGGTAGTTTTCACCTTTGTGCTCTGCACAGAAATTCAGTTGACTTCTGCGCTCCGCTGTGCTCTAGTATGTACTAATTATCCCTGGGGGGGGGCTGAAATAGCAGTCTCGGTACGTTAGGTTGAGCTAGACTACGTTTGGTTAGGTTAGTGTAGGATAGCCGTGTCTTTCACGCTATAAACTGCTCTTCGGTGAACTTCTGCGCTCTTCGTTGCGCTAATATGCTTCGCTTGGATCTGCGGAGGAATGCAGTAGTGGTCGCTGCACGATAGGCTTTGTTAGGCTACGTTTGGAATTGTTACGATTGGATAGGTTAGGACATGATAGCTTTGAACCTTGTGCTGCACACCGCAATTCGGCGGATCCCTAGACACTACATTGCTATACTATACCCTGTTCGACTCTTGGGGCGCCAGCGATTGTTATATCTGCGAGTAAGGTTGAGTTAGGCTACGTTTGGTTATCGTATGTTTGTTTGGGTTAGGTTAGGGCA
>NW_016920718.1:0-455 GCF_001483705.2 Eufriesea mexicana
GGGAGCAAGATACTTTTGGCGTGCTGTAGTCTTTGCAATGCTATGGACTCTAGCTGGAGAATTTAATTTTACTGACATTTTCGACTAATATCGTGGTGGGCCACCTTTCTTGCATAAATAAGGAGTAAAGATTCTATTGGAGTGCTACTACGATTGCAACGCTATAGAATATTCCTGGAAAATTCAATTTCATTGTCATTTTCGACCAATATTGTGGTGTGTTAACTTGCTTGCATAAATAAGGAGGAAACATTCTGTTGTCGTGCTATAGGCATTGCAATGCAGTAGAATCTGGAAGGAAAATTCAATTTTATTGACATTTCCGAATAATATTGTGGTGAGCTTACTCTCTTGCATAAATAAGGAGGAAAGACCCTGTTGGCTTGCTATACGCATTGCAATGCTATAGAATCTGGAAGGAAAATTCAATTTTATTGACATTTTCGACTAATATC
>NW_016920719.1:0-2086 GCF_001483705.2 Eufriesea mexicana
TGCTTTTGTGATATACTCTGCTGTTGGGCGGATTTCTACGCTCTACTGTGCTCTAATATGCTCAGCTTATCCCTGAGGAGGCCAGCAACAGTGGTCTGGGCACCTTAGGTCGAGTTAGATTACGTTCGTTCTGGTCAGGCTACTTTGAATTAGATTCGGATGGCTTTGACTCTGGTGCTCAACACTGCTATGCTATGGACTTCTGAATCCTACTGTGCTCATTCATATTCTGCTTGCCTCTGGGGACGCTAGCAATAGCGGTAGTGACACGCTCGGTTTTGTTGTGTTACGTATGGTCAGTTTAGGTAAGGTCAGGTTTGGTCAGGTTATCCTTCACCTTCGTTCTGCACACTGCTCTTCGGTGGATTTCTACGTTCTACATTGTTCTACCGTACTCTGCTCGGCTCTGGGCAGGGCTATAATAGTTGTCTCTTCGTGTTAGCTGGAGATACACTGCGGTTTGTTAGGTTACGTTTGTTCGCGATGGGTTAGGAAAGCGTTGACTTTCGTGTTATACAGTGTTATTCTGTGAATTTGTGCGCTCCATTGTGCTCTACCGTATTCTGCATGGACCTGGGGCGTCCTGCAGTAGTGGTCGCGACTCGTTCTGTTGAGTTAAGCTTCGTTTGGTTGGGCTATGTTTGTCTGCGTTAGGCTTGGATGGCAATGACTTCTACACACTGTGCTGCGACTCCATGGATTTCTGCTCTCTACAGGCATCTAATATGTTCTGCTTGGCTCTGGGGCGGCTAGTAATAGTGGTCGCGTCACGTTACGTCGTGTTAGGCCACGTTTGGTTATTCTCGGTTGTGTCAGGTTAGGTCTCGATATATTTGACTTTTGTGCTATACAATACTATTTGTTGGCTTCCTGCTCTCTACTTTGCTCTAGCATGTTCAGCATGAATCTTGGGAGGCCTGCACATGTGGTCCAGGCACGTTAAGTTAAGTTAGGTTGCGTTAGTCTATATAAAGTTAGGATAATAAAGTTGGGATATGTTATGACAGGAAAGATTAGACTTCTGTGCCATACACTGCTTTACGGTGGATTTTTACGCTCCAGATCGCTGTACTATACTGCGCTGAGCTCTGGTTACGCCCGGAATAGTTGTCACTACATTTTAGTTTGTGTTAGATTACGTTTTGTTAGGTTATGTTTGTTTGGGTTAAGTGTGGATAGCTTTGACTTTCTTGGCTTAGACCGCTATTCGTCGGAATTCTGCTCTCTACTGTGCTCCACAATACTCTGCTTGACTCTGGTGAGGCCAGCAGCAGTTGTCGCTGCAAGTAAGGTTGTGTTAGGCTACGTTTGATTATGTTATGGTTAGTTACGTTAGGCGGGGATATCTTTGACTTTTGTGGTGTACACTGCTACTCGGTGAATATCTGCGCTCCACGATGATCTGATGTGTTCAGCATGGCCCAGGGAAAGACAACAATAGTGGTCTTGGCACGTTGTACTGGGTTAGGCAAGGTTTGGTTGGGTAAGGTTTGGCAGGTAAGGCTAGGGTATCTTCGACTTTTGCGCTATACGCTTCAACGCCGCGGATTTCCTTGGTCTACGGGGCTGTACTACATTCTGCTCGGCTCTGGGGAGGTCAGCAGTAGAGGCGTAGGGCGGTTTGGTCGAGCTAGGTTAAGTTTGGTTATGCTACGTTTGGTTAAATTGGGATTGGACAGCTTCGTATTTTGTGCTATACATTGATATTCGGAAGATTTTTGCGCACCACTGTGATCTAATATAGTCTGTTTTGCTCTGCGGTGGCCGGAAGTTGTAGCAGCGGCGTGACTGCTTGAGATAAGTTACGTTTGGTTAGGTTAGGTTTGTTTGGGTAATGTTTGACTTTTGTGCCATACATTTCATTGTGGTGGATTTTTGAGCTCTGATGCTCTCTAGTATTTTCTCCTTAGCCAGGGGAATGGCAGCAATATTGGTCTCGGCACGTCGGGTTGAGTTAGGCGGCGTTTGGCTAATTTAATTTTGGTTAATTTCGGTAATGGTGGCTATGACTTTCGTGTTAAATACTAATGTCCGTTGGATTTCTGCGCACGTCGGAGCTCTACAACAGTCTGCTTCGCCTTGGGGA
>NW_016920720.1:0-294 GCF_001483705.2 Eufriesea mexicana
GGCAAGGAGATGGATGTACTTGCCATTGGATTGAAGGCGTTAGGAGATCAATTCACCAAGCTACAGCATGTTATAGATTTCAAATAGACCTCTTTTCTGGCAAGTAGATGGCTGTTCTTGCCATTAGATTGAAGGCGTCAGGCGATATACACACCAATCTATAAAAGTTCTAGCTTATGAATAGACCTATTCTCTGGCAAGAAGATGGATTTACATGCCATTGGTTGCAGACGTTAGGCTACCTATTCACCAAGCTATAACAGATTATAGATTTTGAATAGACATATTCTCTGG
>NW_016920721.1:0-4035 GCF_001483705.2 Eufriesea mexicana
GAATCTATGAATCATCTGAGAAACCAATTTTAAAATACTCCCTTAACATTTATTCTATTGCAATTATATGTATACAGCATGGAAGACAGTGTGTACCAGAATCATTAACACTGGAACTACCGATCTTTAATGGGTATCTAACTATAATGTGCACAGATTATAGTAATTTCAGCGGTACGATGAATATGAGTCAATATATTGATTACAGTTCTTTCTTAATATAAGTTGATACCAATTTTATTCTTAAAGCAGGTGTATGTGTTCGCTGATTGCAAAAAGGAAAATTCTGGGACCGGTCATTTTGACTGGGTTGGTAGTTCTAGTGTTAATAAGTAAGTAAATATCATAGTAAAAGTGATTTCATTTTAGAGTAAATTTTTTCACGTTATGGCAGACATCTGTATAATGTTATTAACAATTAGTTAACCTATTCCTGTTATCAATCAAAGGCCAAGAAATAAGGATTCAAAGTTAATAGACTACTATTAATATCGTAAATATGTTGGATAATAGACAACTATTAATATCGTAAATATGTTGGATAATAGACCACTATTAATATCGTAAATATTCATTTTCACGTTAATGCAGAAAAAGCGCTTAAAAACTGAAGACACTTAAAAGATTTTAATTACTTCGTACATTTTTCTGTACCTAGTTATTTCATGATATTTTAATACACACCTACGTAAATTATATTTAATTAGTCCACTGTAAAAATATTTGAACATTTAGTAGACATGAATATTTTTTTATATCTCCCGTAAGTTATATATAATATTTGCATATCATACATTAGCTTTGTTATTGCATTTTATGTGCGCGTGCGAGTGTGTATGTATCTGTATAATATGTGTAGTGTGTGGAAGTAATTGCATCAATTTTATCTTCCTCTTCTTCCTTTCTCAAATTTTTCTATGACTTAATTTCTATTATAAAAGTAAGAATCCAAAATTTTTGTCCCCGAGAAACCAAGTTTAGTAGTTCCTCAATTTTTATACATTTATATAATACGTATCAATTTGAAATTTGCATTTTAAAATCATTGTTCGTAAAAGAAGAAGAAGAAATGACTCAAACAAAACACATGGAAATAAATTTAATGAAGTATTAGATTTTGTAACATAATATCTGGATCCTTGCTTTAAGAGAATCTAATAAAGGTCTCAATTTTAATGTAAGAATTCTGCAAAGGGTACTGTAATAATCTCGATGGTAGTAATCCTTTAACACGGAACCCTAAATGAACGTATAAACCGTTTGTGATGGTCCTCCTAGAGCTATGATCACAGAAATTTACACCAAGGAAATTCTTGAAAGTTCTCGTCTATCTCTTTCATACACATATTTCCTCGGACCTTACCTCCATTATCCTTGTATCTAGGACGGTGACTTTTCTGGAAGTCTTAGCGAGGAGTCCAATAACAGGTCCCGAATGAATTGCATTGCTTTTTCCTTTTCTTTTTCTTTTTCTTCTACACATTTCTTTTTCTCCTGCTTTTTCATTCTCATGCTACATGTTGTGCTGACTTATCGTTTTATATAATGATTCGCATTAATATTCAGACACCACGGTCTGTATATATTTACTTACAATAGTGTTATTGAATTTATTATTATCAGATATATTAAATCACTTTTTATTTATATTTTTTCTTATTTGCATTTTGTATCATTTATTTAATAAATTTATTTAATAAATTTTAAATTAATAAAATATAATTGTTAGTGGTGAATGAAATTTAATAACAATAAGAACAATTATTTATTTAATTACAAGAATTATCAAACACAAATATGGGGTTGAAATATAATTATTTTATCACTATCACATGCTCACACGTCTTCTCTCTATTAATACTCAATTGCAACTAACATTTTCCAAATCACTTTCTTTTTTCTTTCTTCTTTCATACATTACATTATTATACACAATTCACACAACACCTCAATCATTACACTCATACTCATTTATCATAATAACCTGAATTCATTAGATATTTCTATCCCATGCATACTTGTTCCACTCATTCCAATACATATATATTTAAAAATCTATGTATCCATTACCACAATTATTTATATTTATTATCAGTTAGTGGAAACATAAATTTCGTTTATTTTCGCGTATAACGTTTGATGTAATTAAATGATAGCAAAATTTAATGTTATAAAAATATTTAAACAGTAAAGAAGTTACACAATTTTGGTATAAATGTATACATATATATTTTAGTTTATAATGACATTTTATTTACAGTTTTTCTGTTTTCATCTGTCATTGGGTTACTAGAATACGTTACTTGGTAGTTTATAACATTGTACAGTAATTTTATTCTACAGATGCAAACATATGTCGAAAGAAGGAAAAAGAAAAAATTAATTACGTGATATAGCCATACGTGATTGTATGTCGTCAGTTGGTCTTTCTTGCTTGACGACGATTAGTGACGAACGGTTCTTTGAAGAGATTGCGTTTGGCTTCGAATAATAAGTGGACTGTGTCGTTATCTTGATATTGCGTATTTTTATACGCCGCGTGCTACTAGGTTTATGTGAACCCTTGGTAGGGCTATGTGCTTTGTTATTGGATGGATTTTTCGAATTTGAGGTACAAGGGTACGGGTTACAAAGGGAAAAACGAACTGAATTATTGCCCCATACTCCAGGTACTTGGCGTATATGATGGCCAAGCGTCAAGATGACGTGTTTTACCTGAGGTACGTGGTCGCTAATATGGTATTTCCCGATGAGTAATAATACCGCCGAAACGGTATTTCAAGGATTAACACTGATTCTCATTAGGCCATATGCAGTCGTCAGCTATAAAATAACAAATTCATTATTTAATAATTTGAATTCATCTTTTACTATTGTATTCAAGAAAATATAAAGTGAATCATCGACTTCAAGAATTTTCTTCATTTTCTGCATAATGCCTTTTTAACTTTCCAATTTTCGTAATCGTATTCATTGGATCGAATGATCTGAGTTATCAAAATCCTCATTATATTCTTCACTCAATTAGAACTTTAGTAGTGATAAATTAAACTATTCATGACACGGACAGATTAAAACTTTCATCTAATTTTCTGTACAATGGAACAGCGCGTATGCCAATTACAGCTGACTTGGGCGAAACTCAGGTCCTTATCCTGGCGCCCAACGAATTATCGCCTATTCGTTCCTTGTCACATTTCTCATTTCACTACTTTCCTAATAGGTTAAAAAGAATTACTAATTATCAAATTTTACATTTCATAATTAAACTTCATTAGGGTCAATCCGGTTTCTGCGTTGTCTATTTGAATCATAGACTACCTAATACCAGCACAACCGGTAAAATTTTCATCTGAAAGTAATTATCGAGAAAATTCACGAATCGTCTGAAGGTCTGGCTGTTCCTTTGTGACGCGTTGTGGAATAAATCTCTGAGTTTTCTTGACGTTGGTAGGGAAATGACATTTCTCGTTAAAAGTACTTCGTATGCTGAGCGTTTTAAAAGTGTGTTTCCGTGTACATTTTGTGTGCACAGCCGTAACGCGTTTATCTGATACATTTCGAAGAAGAAAGTACAATAAATAATTCACAGGTATGAGAAGGAAATAAATTATTTCCAGCAAATTTACGATTGTGTTACATTACAATCAAACAAAATTGAAATAAATTAGCGAATTTATTGTGTATTTATTGTGTAAAAATATTTGATGACACTTAATTACTAACAATAATACTTGGAAGACGCGCCTCGCCGTCCTTCTTGAGGATCAACAAATTATAAAACAAGACATCAGACGATCGTGAGAAGTCGAAGACATAAGACGGTTTGGAGAAATTAAACAGAACACATCGGATGACGTTAGCGAGAATTCACGCAGAAAACATCAGACGGTTTTGGAGTTCAGACAAGACACATCAGACGTGAACTAGAGCTCGAAGACGTAAGACGGTATTGAGGAGTCGAAGACGTAAGACGGTAGTTGGGAGAAAACGAGAAGACAGAAAACGGAAGACGAAAGACAAGACGAAAAACGG